>NC_084603.1:4500783-4800783 GCF_033807715.1 Cololabis saira
CTTCCCTATCCTGCAGTAATCTGCAAATTTGATTTATATGGATATTATTTATTGTCTTAGTTTTAGCTGCAATAATAGATATGCTTGTCTGTCCATATGCTGTTAGTCTCGAACGGACCAGATTTAACAGGCTCCTTTGGGTTCCAGCTCAGTGTCCACTCAAATACCGCTTGCATAAATTCCAGGATTAAAGCTGAACCAGCCAACCACAGCTCTAATTCAGTCCGACTAAAGACGGGCTAAAACTGCCCTTTAATCCTCAATCCACCTTTGTCTTTCTTTCAAGGAAATTGTTTTTATTGACCAATAGGTTTATTTGCTCTGAGTGTACTAGGAAATAAAGTTATTTAGAGAATTTTCTTCATAGTGTCTTGAAGCTCAGGCTTCATGAGGGCGATAACTTGGTTGCAATCTTTGTCTGCATTAAAACAATCTACATTTATATTGTGTCTTTGAATGCAGACAAGCTTATATATTATGTACATGAGACATGGAGAAATGAAATCCTCACTTTTCCCTCTTGTAATTTTCCCCAGGTACTCTCTGAAGCCCAATGACCAGATCCTGGCTGAGGACAAACACAAAGCACTGTTCGTATCTCTTATTTTGCAACTCTTTCTGTACAATAGAGATTGTGGAAGCGCTATTGCACAGGGTCTTACCTAATGCATAAATATAAAAAAGTACATCTGTCTTCATAGCGAGTTTGGGCCTGTTCGCTCTGCAGAGGGCCAGTAAAAACAGGCGCAAACAAGAAATTTCCACCATTGACCTCTGTTCTTGTACAGCCAGCGGCAGTGCTGAGCAAATTGAAACTGTCTCGTCCAATAACAGAGCAGGACTCTTCACCTCCCTAGTCCCTTTGAGACAAGAACCAGAAAGCAAACATTTAACTGTGGGAGATAAGAAAGGCATATGTGACAGTTTGTGTTTACACTAATATAATGTGGTTCTTATTTTACACATTCAGGAAAGTACAGGTTGTCTTTATCTAATACTACCTTATTTAATTTAACACAAGTTATTTTAAGTTTGTTTTAACACATTTGTGAGGTAAATGACTAAAGCAACCACTAGAGACAGACTTGCCTCTGGGAACAGTGAAGATTTTTAGTCATGACTCCTATTTAGTTTCTTGAGGGCATAAGTGAGCAGTCTAACAGGAATCTCTCACCTGTGTTCATCTGAAGGTGTAAATACTTTCTTGTGGGATTCCCAAAGGTGACAGTCCCTTTTACCAGCTCTGCTGGTGCTCCTTACTGACGCAGCTTTAACATAATTTCTACAAGAGACAGGATCAGGAGATTTACAGCTGTAGGCTTAATGTGTCCACTTGCATGCCGTGTAAGTGGTATGTGTTACACACCACTATTTAAAACAATCACACAGCGTTGTGGTCCGTCGATGGGTGCAGCCACTGTATTTAGACAACACAACATGGCAAATTAGAGATTCTTCAAGCCCAAAGGTGCATCAGAGAATGGCTTTGTAGTGTTATGTAACGCAACTAAAGGGCTTAGATTGTGCAGTCGGTGTTTGTTCATGTACGTGTTTTAGGGCTGTGCGATTAATCGATTTTAAATCTAAATCGGATTTTTTAATCAAAATCGATGTAAAAAAAAAAGGAAATTGGAAAATCGATTTTTTGCAGTTGGCTGCATTACAGACAGAGCTCGTCTAGTTTGGTCAAGAAAATTGTAAATGTTGTCACTTTACTAAACTCAAGGGGGATTTACAGTATCTTTCAGTTGCACTTCATTCCCAATAGGGAAATTTGTTTGCTATTTTTCTTTAAAAATAAAGATAAAATATTTGAAACAGTTTTTTCCATTGTCTTTTGTAGTTTTACCAAAAAAATCGAAATTGAAATCGAAAATCGGGTTTTCAGAGAAAAAAATCGGGATTTTATTTTTTTCCAAAATCGCCCAGCCCTGACGTGTTTTATATTTTACTAATTAGTATTTCTGGCCTTTAAGCCAGATCCATCACCAAACAACAAAATGAAGAGCAGTAATTGTGCAATGCTGCCGGGCAACACAAGACTCGTCAATGATTCATATGTGAAGGGTCCAAAAAAAGCCGAATGACCATCAAATTGACACTGGGATTTCTTTTAGACAAAATGTATAAGTATAAAGTATTATTTCCAGAGAACCTGGAAGGTTTTATAAAATCAATAAGAAAACTGATATCAGTCTTTAGGCATATTTAGACTCGCCCGCTTTAAAAGTGGATGTAATTTGATAAATAATAGTGTCTTAGTGTCTCTGACTCTTGTATTCAGGATATTCTATTCAAATAGATTTCAGCTTCATTTTGTACATTTCATAGATTTTCATTTCCCAACTTAGTTGGGGAAATGAAACTTACTTAATGTGTTAGTCACTTTTCTGAAAATCTGACATGGAATGACCTTGTAACCTTTCTGTGTGACTGGAGCCCTTATTTTGGATGTAATGGTGTAAATGACATGTATGTCTATGTGTAGATTTGACGAGCTTGTAAAGAAGTTCAAAGTTGAGTATCACGCTGGAGGAGCTACACAAAACTCTGTTAAGATCGCTCAGGTCAGTAATGATCACAGATGATAAAACTCTAGTCCCAATGTTGTCCTCAAATGTTGATCTGAGCTGATTGGACTCTCTCTAGTGGATGATCCAAGAGCCTCATAATGTGGGAACGTTCTTTGGCTGCATCGGCAACGACAAGTTTGGGGCGATCCTGAAGGAAAAGGCCCAGGAAGCCCACATCGATGCGCACTATTACGAGCAAGACAAAGAGCCCACAGGGACATGTGCTGCTTGCATTACTGGCGCTAACAGGTGGGTGATTTCCAACGATAAGACAACATTGAGTTGAGTTATGGTAAACTTATGCATGTTGTTTCCTTTTCTCAGATCCCTGGTAGCTAATCTAGCTGCTGCTAACTGTTACAAGAAGGACAAGCATCTAGACCTAAAAGAAAACTGGAAGCTTGTGGAACAAGCTAAGGTCTACTATATTGCTGTGAGTGGGTTTGATTACTGTATGGTGGGAAAAACCAAATGCTCTTTAATGTGTTGCTTTCCAACTAGGTGAATAACTGGACTGAAACTGAGTGTCTAAGTTAGCAAGAATAAGACTTGAGAGATGATCCAGATTTCAGTAGATTTAAACAGTTGCATGCAAAAGAGTCAAAACATACATGAGGCCTCTCGATGCAGAACGACAATGGGGAAAAAAAGGAAGCATAATGATTTTAAGGCATTCTTAAGATTCGAGCAGACAAAAACATCTTTAAGGTCAGTGCTAATCTTTTTTGAGCAGACTACCAGTCTGCACATTTGGCTGGGCCAAGGCTATTATTTTCTGCTCAGCAGTTTTGGTTAAATCAATTAGCCAAGGCAAAGTTTTCCATCACATATGTCATTTTATTCAGTAACATAGGTCATGTATCGTCACTTCATCATTGTAAAAGTCTGCAGCCGTCAGAGGGCAAAACCCGAGAAGTTCAGGGCCTGACTTTCACGTGAATCATTAGATACATCAGATGTAAAAGGCAGAGTGGTGTTAAACCAGTGTCATTTCTTCCTCAGGGTTTCTTCCTGACTGTCTCTGTGGAGTCCATCCTGAAAGTAGCGAAACACGCTTCAGAAAATAACAAGTTGTTTTGCATCAACCTCTCCGCACCCTTCATCTGCCAGTTCTTCAAGGACAACCTCATGCAGGTTATGCCGTATGTTGATGTGCTCTTTGGCAACGAGACGGTAAGACAGATTTTCTCTGTATATTCTCCACACCTTGTATCAAACTTTGTTGCAACCGAAATGCTTATTTTTGTTTGCCCAATCATTTTGTGCGTTTAGGAAGCAGCTACCTTTGCTAAAGAGCAAGACTTCAAGGTTAGTGGATCGATAGTACAGCTGCATGTTATTTATATATATTTATACTTTTTTTTTCTGTTGAATCATAAACCAAATGGGTGTGCATTTTTATCCGTAGACTGAGGACATTAAGGAGATTGCAAAGAAAGCCCAGGCTTTACCAAAAGTGAACACTAAGAGAAAGAGGATTGTAGTGTTCACACAGGGGAAGGAAGACACTGTAATGGCCATGAGTAAGATCTCTTTTTTTTGTGGAAATTTATCTCACTATCATGTCTTTCTGAGCTATGTGAATTTTGAATTTCTCCTTGTGTGTGCACTCAGGTGACAAAATCAATACTTTCCCTGTACTGAAGATCGACCCCAAGGACATTGTTGACACCAACGGTGCAGGCGATGCCTTTGTTGGAGGCAAGTGCTGAGTTTGCACTCAATATTTTTCTTGGGGGGTGTTCATTGTACCCGTCTTATGCTCTTTGCATACTTTTTGTTTCTCAACGGTTTTGCTTTGGAACGCAGGTTTCCTGTCTGGGCTCGTCCAGGAGAATTCTCTGGATCTGTCCGTGAAGGCGGGACATTACTCTGCCAACGTGATAATCAGACGAGCAGGTTGCACCTTTCCAGAAAAGCCTGACTTCAAGTGAGGAGTCCCAGAGAACTTTTCCCTCAGTCTGAAACCTCGTACTGCCTCCACAACCACGACCCAGAATTTTAATTTTGTTTAAAAAACTTTTTTTTTTTAAGTTGGCCACTTGATCACATCATTTTTATTTGGGTTTCAGTGCATTGGTGCATTTTCTCCACAAGGGATCAGTAGAGGGTCAAGCAACCAAGAGCTAAGGGAGAGTTTAACAATATTCCCCATCGTCATTGCAAGTTGGTTTATGTGAGGGAATTAGATTTCTAGTTTTAAGATCGATTCTAAATGCGTTTTTGCTTTGGCACCTTCAGTTTTTGACCATCCTATTGTGCTGCAAGCACACAAGTCAGCCTTTCATAGTTTTGTTGTTTCCTCCCTTGAGAAATAGAATCCAGGTTAAAAAAAAAAAAATTAAGAAGAAAGAATAAAACACAGCTGTCAAAGAGGGAGTTTTAAAGTATAGCACTGACATTGGTTTTTAATGATCTACTTTTTGTTTCTTTTTTTTTTTAACAGGCCAGTTATGGAACCAAATCTTGTTTTTAAATTTTTTTTTTGTTTTAAATACAGATATTAGTTGTGTAAAACACTGCCCAGTAAATGTTAATTTAACTCTGGAAGTGATATTCAGGTCCTGACCTTGTTTTGTCATGTTACTCATTAGGAACTATGTCAAGTGTCAGTATTTCTTCTGTAAACATCACAAAGTTTGCAGGTAAAAGTGTATTTCTTCTGTAAACATCACAAAGTTTGCAGGTAAAAGTGTATTTCTTCTGTAAACATCACACAGTTTGCAGTTAAAAGTAAGAGGAGTGAAAGTGAACATGGACTTCTCCATGGAGAAACGTTTATAACAGGTCAGTGAGGTGAAAGTGAGCTTATGTGTCATACGATGTAAATCTGTTACAAGCATCAGAATTGATCAATATAGATGGGTGTTTTTTTTTGTTTTTAAATCCAATGATATTAGTAAACCTCTTTAAAGTGAGGGAGAAGAAATTGAAGGAAAGGGGAAAAAAACTTAATCAAATATGGGGCCAAATTTTCAAACGATGTAACTACATGAGTGTTTGTCATGTTCATAACATTGAATACTTGAATATATTATCCCTGATTATAAACTTGTCCAATTTTGATAAAATAGTAATGTGCAGTTTCTGAATGATGTAAGTAGTGTTTTGAAAATTGCCTGCATGTACCGTTACAATGTAAGTTTATCAGTATGATAAGCTTCCTTTATGTCCATAAACACCAAAAAGCCTTATCAACGTTGATCCCTGGTCTCAATAATACTAAAATTGTCTGTCATTCTGGGAGACTGTTGATGTGTGAAGCTGTCAAATAAAACTGAATGATTCTTAACTTTATTGCTGTGAAGGCTTTAAAATTCGTCCAGCTGATTGCCCGAGGTAAAATCAGAACTACATCTTGGTAAAGAATCAACACTCGACTGGCTTGTGTGATAGTTTAGTGTTCAGTCGAAAAAGATGCACAAAAAATGTCTTTCTGGTTCTCAACTGAGCATACTAATTGGCTGTTCCTAGTTTAGTTGACATGTTTCTTGAGATCTTTGCTGATTCGTCCAGCTCATCATTATACATATTTAGAAATGTTTCGTGTCATCTTGTTTTAAAGCGACACTACGTAACTTTTCCACCTTAATATCATATTTCCAGAGTCATTGTGATGGTACATCAACTTACAACAGGTTTAATGAACCTCTGTCATGGTCTGAGGGGTCTGTATCGCCTTCACTGGCACTATGTAACTTTGAGGAGCATGGTAGGAACCCTTCCACACTAAAAAACTACAAATTTTACGACTTTGACTGCTTTACGGCATACGTCACTTCCCCCTCCTTCCCGATTCGTAGTCGAGACGAAAATGGGCGGGGGCGTGGAGCGCAGAGCTCCGCAGAAGCTGTTAACCCGTTGCTGTGTTGTGGCTGCAGCAGCTCCACACAACAGACGTGGGGAAAAGATTGCTAATGGTTTAACTTTTCACCGCTTTCCTGCTCGGAGGCAGAACCACGGAGGCCGAGTATCTGATATAACAGAGTAAAAGAGTTGTCGGCTCGGTTGGATCGCGGCTGTAACGAGTCCGACCAAACATAACGTTCCTCAGTAAACAAACAAACACGCATACAGACGGGCGTCGGATCAAAACACGGGTTTATTAAACCACAAACAAACACTCACAGACCGGGGTCGGATCATTCAAACGGGTTTTATTCCCCACTTCTCCAGTTAAACGCAGTTGCTGGCCAGCTCTCTGCGGTGCGATTAATTTTTGTTGAGGAGAAAATATTAACTTATTTGATTTATAGCTGCAGAGGAAAAAAATAAGCTCACGAGGAAAAAAAATTGCTCACACCTCGGAGACTCTTCAAAGCAGTCAAAAAAAAAGAAAAGTAAGAGTAATGCAAAACATGTACTGTATGTTGTACTATTATACTAATTTATTGAAACACATGGCGAGTCAAACATTTACCAAAGCAGCTGCCAAACACTCCTAAACAAGGTAGTAAGACGTGGGTTGTGCAGAACTGCGGCAGTAAATCCCTTATAAAGAGTGGAGCTCCGACGAGGAGCTCCACTCTTTATAAGGGATTTCATATGGATCCAGACCGTTAATAATCATTATTTTCTCCATATACCGCTCCCTGGCTTCCTTGTTTAAGGTATCCCGGTAAATTCCAGTTCCTTTCCAGCAGTTTAACATCTTTTTTTTTTTTACATTCCATCTGTTCACTTGGTGAAACAGAAAAGCGTCCCGTCTTATCTCAAAACAAATGCACGGGACAGGAGTTTTCCGGCAGTACGCGCTGGTGCTCATAGGAAACGTAGTGTTCTTTCTGGTAAAGCACTACCGCTTTTGTCCAAAAAGATGCCGCCAAACTCAGAAAAGCTGAAAGTTACGTTGTGCTGCTTTAAGGCCCAGCAGCAACTGTAAGCTACAACGGTAGATTTCTTTACACTATTCATCAGAAGGTCAACATGTCATCTTGATGCTGTTCCATCCTCCTACCACATCAGGAGACGCTTTGAACGTTTCTGAACTGTATCTGACTTAAAGGACAAAGACAGAGCTTGCCAGGTGAATTCTTTCATGTACATGGTAGGGGACAAGGCTGTCATACTCACTTTACTGCTGTTGACCGACAAACTAAAGCAGTAATGAATGCTTTTAATGGGCACTTTGTAGGAATACACAATGTTATTCATGAACAAGCCAAATTCACCAAACACTACAGAAAAGCTGATGAGTCCATTGAGAACTTGATTACAGCAGAACATAAACTGGCTGAACACTGGAAGTATTGTGCTCTCTGTGATTAAATGATCGTCGATGGGATTGTAGTTGGTAAGTGTAATGCAAAATTGTCTGAAACTCCAGTTTAACCCAAAATTGGATTTAGTCATAGCTTTTGTTCAAATAAGACAGCACAAGGGAGTGAAAAAGCAGCAAGCTATTCTGCGGCGAGCAGCTCCACCTGTGTCATGTAGCAGAGAGATGCAGACTAACAGAAATCAGAATCAGAAAGACGTTTATTGCCAAGTAGTTTAACACACACAAGGAATTTATTGTGGTGATTGATGCAATACAAAAGAACAAATAAAAGAAAACATTTACAAGTTGATTCTAAAGTCTAAAGGTGACCTAGGATGTGCGTTAATATGACGCATAAGGTCAGAAGTGGGGTCTTTATGTTAATGTAACGTAGAGTGGGATGGGGGGGCAGTCCGTGGTGGACGGGGTAGATCGGGGTCCGGGGCTTTGTTGACGAGGCCAGCTGCAGTCGGGGAAAAAACTGTTTTTATGGCGTGAGGTTTTATGTCCTGATGGACCGCAGCCTCCTGCCAGAGGGAAGAGTCTGGAACAGTTTTTGTCCGAGGTGGGAGGGGTCTGCTGCAACTTTCCTGCACGCTTCAGGGTCCTGGAGGCTGTGGGTCCTGGAGAGATGGGAGGTTGCAGCCAATCACCTTCTCTGCAGAGCAGATGATACGCTGCAGCCTGCTCCTGTCCTTTACAGTGGCAGCAGTGTACCAGATGGTGATGGAGGAGATGAGGATGGACTCAATGATGGCCGTGTAGAACTGCATCATCATTTTCTTTGGCAGGTTGAACTTCTTCAGCTGCCACAGGAAGTACATCCTCTGCTGTGATTTTTTGATAAGGGAGGTGTTCAGCTCCCACTTGAGGTCCTGGGATATGATGGTCCCCAGGAAGCAGAAGGAGTCCACAGTGTCTGCTGGGGAGTCATACAGGGTGATTCAATTCAATTTTATTTATATAGCGTCTATTACAACAGAGGTTGTCTTTCGGCGCTTTCCAGGGAACCAGAACATGACCCACGAGCAATTATTATATAAACAATGGCAGGTTAAAACTCCCCTAGTGGGAGAAAAACCTTAAGCCAAACAGTGGCAAGGAAAAACTCCCCTTTAGGAGGGAAGAACCCTTGAGCAGGACCTGGATCATAAGTGGGGACCCTCCTGCCGGAGGCCAGACTGGGGTGGTCAGGGGGGGGGGGGGGGGGGGGGGGTCAAGCTGGGACGTCAGCAAGCACACAGCAGACATGTGGAAGCAGCAGAGGGATGACCAGAGTGGGGACCGCAGGTCAGCGCGCAGCTCCCGAAGCTCCGGCCTGCAAACATGCACAAAAGAGAAAAAAGAGGGCCAGAACAATGGACAAAAATGATGGCTATGAGATACTTATAATAAATAAAAAATGGAAGAGGAGAAGAGAATAAGGGTGAGGGGTTACCGCCCACGATGGGGGTCTAGTCTTCTCTGTACGAGTCTACCCACTCTGATCACTCCAACCATCCAGCTGAAGAGATGGACTGGTCCAGCTCTGAGGAGGTTTAGGAAAGATCCTCCTTTCACGTGTCAAATTGCAGATTTAAAACATTTCCACAAGAAAAAGGAAGACAGAATCTACAGTGGACTATATTTATAGGATGAAACAAAATTACAAAAGAAGAAAAAATACAATGTCAGACGTAAAAATCAACATAAAACTGAATCAAGAAATACAATGAATGATAGATTCAAAAAGAAAAAATCCTCCTTTGACATCTCAGATTGCATCATTCAGATACATCTGATCTGATACAACTCTGAAATTACAAAACAAGAAGGTAAATAAAATGTACACATACAAATAACAGAGAGGAACTGAATCAAGAAATACATTGAAAGATAGTTAACACAAAAAAAAAATACAGAAAAACTTTTTTCTAGAACGAAAATCTTCCTTTGATGTGACAAATTGCAAATAAAAACTTTTCCGCAAGAAAAAGGAAGACAGACTCTACAGTGGGCTTTAGTTATATGATGAAAGGAAATTACAAAAGAAGATAGAAAAGAAAATATAATAGCTTAAAAATGAATAATAGATCTTAATCATGAAATACACCTGAAGAGATAGTTCAAACAAAATGAAAAAAACCAAAATAAAGGAAACTTAAGGGTCAAGGGTGAACCCCTGCCTCCTGCCTGTAATTAGCTGGGTAGGCTACAGCAGACCCCCGTGACCCTGCACAGTCAGGATTAAAAAGGTATAGAAAATGGATGGATGGATAGGTAAATGATTTATTACAATCATAGCTAATGTTGCTAAAGTCACTTAACTTCCATTTAGTAAAGAGTTTTGCGAGGAAAAATGTACCAAAATAAAAGATGTTTGTAGATGTAGATGTTTTATTTTAAAACAAAAACATGCAGTATGAAGATAAAAATTCCAGTTGTATTTAATGAATAACTGTTGAATATTTTTCCCCAGTTTTAACGTTTCAAAGTATCAGAGCAACGACTGGCTCCTCCAGAACTTAGTCAACAGTCAGCAGTCTGCAGTCGTGGTGAGAACAAGAAAGCTTAATGTTAAACTCAATGAACACTACTGTACTGCAACAGCAACGTAATCTAAAAGGATTACACATATTTCTTTAAGGATCCTAGTGGATCCTGAATGATGTGTGACCAACGAGTGTGTGATTACAGAGTTATAAAAGGAAACAGGCTACAGTTGCGCGTGAGTGTTGGTGAAATAAACACAAGGAAACGAAGGAGAAGAATTTACTTTGAAGTAAGGTAATCCTTGTTTGATTTAATGTAAACAGGTTAGTTTAGGAGTCGTTCAATTTTCTGTCAGATATGGCTTTCCAAAAATATTTGTGCATTTGTTTGCCAGTATGTCTCTGAGGGATCTGCCGTATGAACCCCCCTCCGTTTCAGAGCTGCAGGAATTCCTGCTGGAGAACAAACGGCCGACTGGGCACGTCAATCAAGTCTGGCCTAACCTTTACATAGGCAATGAGTAGGTAAACACACAATAACAGGCACACTCATGCATTTGAACAGAGCTAACATGACTCACTCATGCAGGTGTGTGTGTGTGTGTGTGTGTGTGTGTGTGTGTGTGTGTGTGTGTGTGTGTGTGTGTTTCAGGGTGGCTGCTCGTGACAAGGGCCTTCTCCACAGTCTGGGCATAACTCATATTGTGAACGCTGCCCATGGACCAGCCAAACCTGTTCCCGGACCCTGTTTCTTTGTCAAAACTGGCCCTCGTTTTTACAGAGACATGTCTGTGGATTATTACGGGGTGGAGGCTGACGATGCGATAGATTTCATCCTCAGTCCTTTCTTCTATTCAACAGCACGTTACATCAGAGCTGCGCTGTCCATGGGAGGCAAGTCAACACACTCTTTTCATTGTGTGTGACTTCTAACTGCTTTTAAGTACAGCACAAGCCCATCAGTTTTGATTCATTAAAAATTAAATACTAATAGCATTTAACAACATGACATTTGAAAAGGTTGAGAATATTGTTATTTTGAGTTACATATGCCTTAAGGACGTTCTCTGCATTTATTTTGCTGCATATTTAGTGTTGAAGGTAACAGCAAACAAATTTGTCCCAGGATGCGTGTTTGTGCACTGCCTGATGGGTGTGAGCCGCTCTGCAACATTAGTGCTGGCCTTCCTGATGATTGTCGAGGGCCTGACGCTGCAGGAGGCGGTGGCTGCTGTTCGGGGCCACAGAGACATTTGTCCCAATCCAGGCTTCCTGCAGCAGCTCCGCAGCCTTGACAGGAGCCTGGAAAGGGAGAGGAGGAGAAAAAAACAAGCCAGAGCACTGTAAAGGCACGTAAAGAAACACAACAAGCCGTTGCCATCAAAATAGGTACACATATGCACACAGACACACGTCTTTATTGCTGCAGAGGAAATTTAGCTCAGCAGGAGGAAACGCCATCTCTGACAGAGCTGAGGGAAATTATCTGGAGTAACAGGAAGCCAGTGTCACCTGTCAATCAAGTCAGGCCAGACCTCTACATTGGAGATCAGAATCAGAATCAGAATCAGAATCAGCTTTATTGGCCAGGTTCGAACATTGTCCAACAAGGAATTTGACTCCGGTAATTTCGCTCTTTGGTAGTAAAAATAAACAATAAACAATAAACAATAAAGTATTTCTATGTACAGAATAAACATTTTAAAGGTGCAGCAGTTTGAGGTAGTGAAAAAGGACAGTTCTGAATAAAAATAAGAATAACCTATTTACAATTTTACAAGACAAATTATACAAAAATACAAAAAATTATACAGAGAAATAAAAAAGTGAGAGGTGCAGCAGAGTGAGGCAGACATGATTATTAAAGAAGGTGCTAGATGATTTTTATTGCACGTGTTTGGTTACTCTGAGACTGTTATTGAGATGAGTGAGAATCATAAATGGTGGCAAGGAGATGTACAACAGATTCGTTTTTATAAGGTGTTTGTCTGCAGGTCTGTGGCACGAGACAAAGCCACACTCTCATCTCTGGGCATAACTCACATACTGAACGCTGCGGCAGGTCGGCACCGGATCAACACAGGCCAGCAGTTCTACAATGACCTTGAAGTGGGGGTATTTTGGCGTGGAAGCTGCAGACCATCCAAAGTTCAACCTGCAACATTTTTTCAGCTCTGCTGCTGAGTTCATAGAGAGCTCTCTGAAAGAAAATGGTCAGTAAGACATAGTGATCTCAGAAACCACTGCATTTGTCATAAACTTAAACCTTTAGAGAGGACAAAAGCTGCACCCGTTGAAAAAGAAAATCAGAGGAATTAAGGAATTACAAAAATAAAAGATGATATACTTATCTTTACATGAATCCGGAAGATACAGAGCAGTTAATACACAATTATGTAATTTCCACACACTGATGTGTAATTGCTGTTGGTTGATGTGGAGATTTATGTAGAGTCTTACAATGAAGGTTAAGAACAATATTTTCTAATCAAAGTGTCTTTCAGGGAAGGTGTTTGTTCACTGCGCCTTGGGTGTCAGCCGCTCTGGAGCACTGGTTTTGGCATATCTGATGATTTGCCAGGGCCTGCGTTAGTGGAGGCCATCATCGCTGTGCGTCTGAGCCGAGACATTGGACCCAACTCTGGATTTTTGGAACAGCTAAGACAGCTGGACCTGAGCCTCCGTCCAGAAAGCAAAAAAGATCATGGAGGACTTTGTGATGATGAACAAGAACATACTATTTATCTTATGTTATAGGCCAGATTTACTTAAACCCACTTACTCTTTTATAATAATTAAGACTGAGACAATATATAGGAATGTCATCTGTGGCTTTTGTGGCGTATCATTGTTTCAACAATAAGAAGTCTCATACAGCAACTTAATGCGTTAAGTCTTGTGTCAAAAAATAACTAAGACAACAAATGTCAGCATGTCCTCGCACCTGTCCACACATCAGTGATATTCTTGTGATGACAGAAATGCAACATGCAGCTCATGCTAAAGCCTTTGTTTCTGAGCAAACATCACAATTAAGTATGTTTTCTTTACCACATGTGCTGAAGGAAAGTATTATTCTTGTCACAAAAAGGACAAAAAACTGTAAGAAAGTGTGTATATGTGTAAGTCAAGTGTTTTAAACCAGCTGCCTAAAAATATAATCCTAAACACAGCCTGACAGAGAACAAATCTGTAACTCAATCTTTGTGCGTCTTGCAGATGTATTTCTAGACACACACACACACACACACACACACACACACACACACACACACACACACACACACACACACACACACACACACACACACACACACACACACACACACACACACACACACACACACACACACACACACACACACACACACAGTGAGAGAGCGAGAGTTCACATATTAGCAGTGAGAAATCTGAGGTCCACTTACTGACAGATTTGATAGAGGTGAGTACTCTCTTGCTACTCAATATTTTCTTTCTCTGTTTTGTAGTGTATTTTGTCTTTAGGCTGCCAATTCTCTGAGTAGACACCTTAACATTTACTTCCAACTTCAGTTCACAACACTGTTTTACTCCAAAGGATAATTCTTAGCAAATAATATAGAATATACATTGGCATTTAACAGATATGCATGAATATCAAAGTAAACAAAAGTTGTATTGATCAAATTCACAGTACATAGTACATACATGTCAGATTTTTCCAAGTTTTTCATAAAATGCAATTACATGTGGGAAAACAGAGGTAATTAATGTGCAAACACTACAAAGACACTATACAACATGTGCTGCACATGTTATCACATGTTCCAACACTAGGTAATATTTTACACGTGAACTCCACCATTGTTTTTATATGTTATATGTGTCACAGAGGTTCTATTCAGGGATTAATTTGATTTGATTTATTTTATTTTTGTACATGTAAAAAAAAGAAGCTACACTTCATGAGAAGTTTAAGAAAACAACAACAAAATAAAACAAGGAATTTCATCCTTTAAAACTTGCTAACTTGAATTACATGTGCCAAAAAAGGAGTAGGAAGAAGTGTAAACTTATTTAGTCCTACCCCATTCACTGATCATTTAACCTGTATTTATAATTATTCACACACTGTACTCACACTGCTAAGTAACAGTATTGTTATTATTACTATTATATACTGTAATTATACTCACACACATACTTATACATGCATACATACATACACATAGTTGAATATTTCTATATATTTGTACACATATGCCCATATAGATATTTATATAAATATACGTATTTACACTATGTATATATATACATATACATACACATATATCATTTGCTGCCCATTTCTGAACATAAATATACACAGATCTACGCATTCACCCATAATAAAGTTGAATTGAATGTAATTTAATTGACTTGAACTGAACTGAACTGATTTGAACATTTGGTGACATATTTTCCCACATATGATCACATTTATCAGGTGCTCACAATTGGGAAGCATGTGAGTTTTTCAGAAAGTGCTGTTACTAGGGTTTGGAGATTTTGCAGATTAAAAATGACCCAAGCCGGATCGAAGGCCGTCAGGTCCTCAGAGGGCTTGTCTAACCTGTAGCGCCTTGCAAGGATTAAAAAAGGCTTTGGTTTTTGGTCATTTACACTGTGCGTAACATGTGACTTTCATTTTGATTGTTTGTTTTAGTGTTTGAGTATGCTCTTCACTGTCACGTTTAGTGGCATTATTCATCATCTTCATTTCATTGCAGGGTCTACTCTCAAAGAATTGACACATGATCTCCTGTGAAATGAAGTCCACAAACAGAAATCCATATGCAGCAGTGCAGGTGGACCCGGACAGAGATTACATCACACCAGGAACATTAGACTTGGAGCAGATGTTCTGGACCGGCACCATTGCTCAGTATGCACATGCCAATCAGGTGTGGCCCAGTGTTTATATCGGTGACGAGTGAGTAAACCCACAAAATGAAAGCTTCTTTTGTTTCTATCTACTGGAACACAGCACCGTATAAATCATACATATGCATTGAATGTGTGTTGCATGAACACAGGAAAACTGCTCTGGAGCGGCCTGGCCTGAAGGATCTGGGTATTACACATGTCCTGAATGCGGCAGAGGGAAAGTGGAATAATGTTGTGACTGGTGCTGCTTACTACAGGGACATGGACATCAAGTACTTTGGTGTTGAAGCTGATGACAAACCCACTTTTAACATGTCACAGTACTTCTGTCCTGCAGCAGAATTCATCCACGAGGCTCTCAGCCATCCACAGAGTAAGTGCTAATGTGAGAGGCCCAGAGGTGGACAGAGTACTCGACCCCAGTACTTGAGTAAGAGTACAAATACTACTGGTCAAAATTTACTCCGTTACAAGTAAAAGCAGCTCAGTATTACGTACTCTGCTACAGGGATCATAGAATACGAAAAATGAAAGGCAGGTTTTGCGAGCAAAGATGTGTTTTATTGTGACCAATGGTTCTTTTGTTCAGGTTGAAAAAAAAATGATGCAAGTGATTATTTACAATAGTGATGGGAAGCAGTTTACAAATTAAACCCAAAGAACTAAAGTTTATATAAAGAAAATGACTCCAACGTAAACCAAAGAAACAAGCATAAGAACTGGACCCTAACCTTAAAATAATAAATCCACTAACTAAACCTAACCTTTAACCAAAACAAAAGTACAACAAAATTAACTATACTAAACTGACTATTCTAAATCAATCCTAAACAAATTAGGCTTTTACATAGTCAGGCGTTGGAGCCATCTAGTATTTATCTTACTGCTTCCATTCACAAGTGCTACAACAAACAAGATTTAGCAGGAACCAAACTTAAGGGCAGAAAGGCTGAGGGAAACCAAACATTTAGCCCCAAAGCTCACACAACATCCACGACGGACAGCACGTCTTCACACATGGGTTTGCGTGAGACGACTGCCAACGAGCACTGCTCCAGCAGCAGCTTTGTAGGGGGAGAGGTTCCCTCTGGTTGGCTTCCGGTAGAGGTGGGCGTCGCTCTCCATCAGCACACCTGCAGCAGCTCCAACTCCTCCCACACCAGAGGACCTGAGCTCACAGGTGACTTAGTAGTGGCCACCTCCAACAGGGAATACCCTCCCAACCAAACCTCTGCACCCCAGTACCAGATACTCACAAATAATAAATAAACAAAAACAGTAAATTTACAGGGATGTAACACTCAGTCAAAATATTACTCGAGTTAGAGTAGAAAAGTACTTGCTTTTAAAGGTACTTAAGTATCCAAAAGTAAATGCTTTTAAATTTACTTTAGGTAAAAGTAAGAGTAAGAGTACATTTCTTATTTTCCACATCAGTAAATTACTATATTTTTTTCTAAATTATTTTAAGTTGTAAAGTTTAAGTTGTAAATGTCTGTGGTTTGTCTGTGCCCTCGTTTTTTACTCGGTCGAACTCAAACATTGAGTTAAGATACGGCCAAGGATTTTGTGAAAGTCCCTGCTCCGAGTCCGGCTCATTATCAGACTCAGACGACTCAGCGGATTGTCTTTCTTCTCCTGACGTAGCCATTGTTGCGGCTAATTCTTGACTTGTTGCGGCTCTGTCTTGACAAACGCAGGCTACTTTGGCGGTATCGTTTTGAGGAGGCTTGACGTATTTCCACTTTACGTACATCCCAGTGGAGAGCGTGCACTGTGATAGGTCTCCTCCTTTGACAAAAACAGCTTGTATCCAATAGGATTTTAGGGAAGAAGAAAAAAGAGCAGACCTGAAAGTAACAAGTACTTTTCAGCCTTCCTAGAAATTTACTCGAGTAAAAGTAATAATATTTGTCTTGGAAATGTATTCAAGTAAGAGTAATAAGTACCAAAGAAATCTAATACTCAAGTAAAGTACAAATCCTCTGGATATGTACTTAAGTACAGTACTCAAGTAAATTTACTCCGTTACTGTTCACCACTGGAGAGGCCGTTGTTTTTTTAGTTTTTTGTGCGTGTCTCTGTGTTGGTGTGTAAAACACAACAGCTTTACTATGTCCTGGACAAGAGGCTGGTATCTCATTTTTGGGTCGAGTCAACTCAGCTATTGTTATTTCTTTCTTTCTTTTATTTTATTATTTTTTTCAGGCAAGGTGTTAGTGCACTGCGTGATGGGTCGGAGCAGGTCGGCAACTTTGGTCTTGGCATACCTGATGATGAAACGCAGTTTAACTGTAGTGGATGCTATAGATCATGTGCGCCAGCACCGCTGTATCCTGCCCAATCATGGCTTCCTCAAACAGCTCAGAGCCTTGGACATCACATTGCAAGAGGAGAAGATGAGACTAAAAAGAGAGATGCAAAAACAATGATACCGGATAATGTGCCTATGTGCTCACTTTAGCTCTTTTGATTCTGTCTCATGTCAGCCTAAATGTTTATTTTTCTAGACATCAAGTTGTTCTGTTCTTTTTTCCTTTCATGTCTTTGATGGCTTTTTTGTAGGACTGTAGGCTACGAGGGACTGGATATGGTAAGCCTAAATGCCTCAAAAAGCCTAGCTAGTGTCATTTGATAATCTTATTATAGAAGCTTGTGATGTTGCAAAGAAATGTAAAAATTGTAGACGAAAAGAAAAACATATGCATCATATGTACTCACAGTCACCTCAGAGATGTGCAAGTAAATTATATATAAATACCAGGTTTTTGTCAAATGCAAACACATCAAAAGACACATGAAACCCCCTACAAATTAATCCTAGAATTTGTCTCTTTTCAGAGAGATTTTAAGAGAAATTTCTGACACCAAACTGAACTAAGAGAGGCTTAAGGTGTACGGTATGTACCAATGTTGAGGTCCAATTATCTGTCCACACCAACAGGATGATGATCATCATCTGTATGTAAAACATATTCATATCACCACTCATTTACTTTAAATCCAGCATCTCAGAGGTTGATAAACATGCTCTTTTCTCTTTCAGATTACAACTTTGAATGTCAAAATGATTTCTGTCTTTTCTTTTTTTTTAATAGGGTTTGGCAAACCTAAAAGTCGTGAAGTTGTTTTAGTTTTACTTTTTCTGCAAGAGAATTAACATTAAGAACTTGGTGCTTCTTTATACTAGTTATAAATCTATGGCGTCATTTATTTAGTTGCTGGTTTGTTTTCTTTGTCTGCTTAGTAGAGCAGTTCCACATATTTTTCCAGCTAAGATGACACATTTCTTAAGTAATATTGTAATTAGTGGCAGCCATTTTTTGTCTCTGTCTCATCTATTTATCAAAAAATTGTATCTTCCAATTTCACATTGCTGTAGACCAAAGTCAGTATTGATGCACTAAATTAAAAAAAATACAATTTCATCTACCCTGTCATTTTCTCACATTACCGTAGGTGTGGCCAACATTAACTTATTTTTCTTAGTAGGAATTTTCCTGTTTTTCTGCCAACACGGAACTTGTTAAGCTCACAGCAATTTTATCTCTTTTAAAATTATAATAATTGAAAAAAAAGATCAAGATAGCTTACCAGTCATTAGATCTGAGCTTGTTATTGTTAATTGTTTGAGTTATTATTGTAATGTATTGTGGGAGTTGATGAGTTGACTTACAAGTACAAAGACATACATGCAAAGTGAATGAACAGATCATGAAAACTCCTGATGCATCCATGTGGTACATTAAACATTGACAACAATATGGAATTTAATTTCAATCAATGGAATCACAATGTTTTACCTAATGCACTGAAGTAAGAAATCATTATTTACAATCACTGACAGTAATGATCAGACTGCAGTGTAAGATACAGACAGGTCGAGATGTAGGAAATTGGATAATGAAGAAAAAGAACAGAAGAAAAAGATGAATGTCAGAGAAGAGGGCACAGAGTCCTTTTTCTTGTCAGCTGTTCATCCAGTTTGAGAAGGAGAGACATGAAATTCCTGTTGGGGTAAATGGCTCGTTTTTGGATGACATGTCGCAGTGCATCTCTCAGAGGGAGACGCTGCTTCAACATGAGGTAAGCCAGGACCAAAGTGGCTGATCGACTCATACCCATGATGCAGTGCACCAGCACTTTCCCTGTGGAGTAAAAGCAAGGAAACGTGAGTCAGCTGTGGGAACAACTATAAAGACTGATGGAATACACGATGTTCCATCCATTTACCTTTTTTACTCTTTAGGCCTTTATGTATGAAGTCAGCTGCAAATTTGAAGTACTGACTGAGGTCGAAGTGGTCGGAATCCTCTCCTGGGATGCCGGCGTAAACACATGTGTTCCCATAAAAACTCTGGTCACCTAGGCTGCCTTGCTTGGAGTGTGCCGCATTCAGGACATGGGTGATGCCAAGCTTATGTAATGTTTTTCTGTTCTGTGCAGCAGCCCTGGGAGAAAAAAAAATCACACACATACAAGACCAAGAATTAAAAAGATGAAAAAAAAAGGAGCCTTGCAGTGAGCAGTACATGCTATTATATATGAGTAAATAATTGACATTGTAGAAAAGCCCATTAAACATGATATCATATATATTCATGGCAAATACAGATACTTGCTTGGAGCTACATTGTAATTATGATAAAGCTAAACTATATACTATATAACAAATTAAGTAACCTTCTGCCTTCAAACAAGAGGCACTCACACGTTTCCTATGTACAAGCTGGGCCAGACTTCATCCACTGGCGTGAGCTCCAGTGTGCAGGAATCCAAGAGGAGCTCCATTTCTTTAATGAGCACCAGGTCCTGTCGCTGGCCGCTCTCTGACATTCTGCCTACACACCTTCAGCAGAAGCCTGCGCTGCTTCTGCTGCCCGACCCCACCGTTCCTCCACAGCCACACAGTCTACAGCTCAGTGAGAGGCGCAAGCAGGTGGCCAATTCGGAGTGTTGTCCGGCTCCAAAATTAGCTCCCCGTGTCCAGCGTGCTCTCTCTGACTGGATGTGGGGTTATTTAATGATACAGCAGGTGTGATTGGTCTGCCCGCTGATCCCAGACACATTTGCCAACACTGAGCTTACATCAGAACAAAAAAAGGGAGGGGAATGAACACAGCGGAAAACTTGTTTCTATATATACCTTTTTATATGCTGTATACAAATGAAAACAGGGTTGACCAAGCAGTTAAGAGATAACAAGATGATTGGATGTTGCTTTTATTATGCCATTAGGGTTGTTTTAGCCGTTCTTCCTGCAGTTTTTGGTCCAGGTAGATAAGTTGTTGTAAGAATCCTCTATTAGGGAAAATCCATCTTTTCTGTTGCACACAGCGAATGGAAGACAGAAGACTGAGACGATGATGAATCATCAGGTAGGCCAGGACCAGTGCAGCTGAGCGGCTCACACCCACAGCACAGTGCACAAAAACCTTCCCTGGAAACCAAGAAAGCCATTAAAAAAGGGAGACACATGCCAGCTCCACCTGTGTCATCATTATTGTGTAATTTCTTAGCTAGATGAAGTACCTCCTGATGTCAAAGCCTGGTGAATGAACATTGCAGCAGGGTGGAAAAAAGGTGAAAGGTCAAATGTTGGCAGGTCATTGGCTGGGACCCCGTAATATTTCACCGTAGTCCCATAGAAGTCATCTGTGCCTTTGCAGCACAGTTTACCATGTGCGGCATTCAGCACATGTGTGATGTCCAGCTGCCACAGTCCATACCTGTCATGAGACATATACCTGGCACAAAGGCGAAATCTAATCCATTAAAGGTATTGTGACATCATTTTAAAAATGCTTTTAACACTATTAAAAGTCTTGGCCAACATCCCTCAAATGTGTCTAAAAGGGTGTAACAACTTAACTCTAGTACTCCATTCCTGGCTTTTTATTACAGTCTTTTTTTGCGCCGTGAAAAATGCTTCCTTTCCCCCCTTTCCTGTCAATCATTGCTCCGCTCCTCCTCCATGCCTCCTCCTCCAACCAACTGCTACAAACTTCTGCCCGCGTCTCCACACACACGCGCGCACACCGACCACAAACCTATAATACATATAATGTATCTATAATGTTCTATAATACATCCATGCCACAAACACCCACACACACAGCCCAGACAGGGCGACTACAGCCCGGGGATGAAGTCCGTGCGCACACCGAACCGGACTTCTAACAGCGGCGTCGGAGAGTTAAGCCGGGAGCGACAGGCGAAGCATGCACAGAAAAGCAGTCCACCGCAAACAATCATAAAAATAAAGGCATGCAGCAACAGTGTCCCCTTATCTTAAGTCCAGTCAGTGGCCGCGGGTCTTCTTAGCAGTTTTCCTCCGGTGATTAGAACAAAAGACGCTCTAAACAGCTCCGTGTTAAGCCTGATTTATGGTTCCGCGTTAAATCGACGCAGAGCCTACGCCGTAGGGTTCAGCGTACGGTGCGCGTCGCCGCGTAACCCTACGCCGTAGGCTCTACGTCGGTGTAACGCGGAACCATAAATCAGCCTTTATGGTGCGCTGGAGAGGAGAGGAGACAGGGAGCTGGGTGGAGGGGGCGGTGATTTAGTGGGCCGTTACGTAACGGCCCGCCAGCAAACCACATGCGCCGTTTTTACATAGTTATGCGGCAAATCCCAGAAAGCACACAATACACTGAATGTTAAAAGTTCGTTGTTTTTTGGGTGTAATTGATGTCAAGACACCCAACAAAACACAAAAAATCAAGAAAAAATTGTTTTTCATGTCACAATCCCTTTAATAAGAATTTAAGTGATGCGTGTGATCTTAAATCCAGGATGGGGATACTCACATGTCTCCCAAAATCAGGTTGGGCCACACCTCATCTCCATGGTGACATGAGCGTGGAGCTGAATGCAAAACCTCTTCCAGCTCCTGGAGGGGCTGGGTCTCACCTGTGGCACATTTGTGCTGCTCCTCCACCTCTGGGTCCATTTCACTGCTCTGCTTTGAATCTTGAACATCACATTTCTCCGCTGTTACAGCACCTGGAGGTGCATTTCCATCAGTCATGGCTACGTTGATGGTGTGAATACCGCTCTGTTCTTTTCTCTACAGCTAAATCGCGGTGCTGCCTGTTGCCTGTGAACTTTTACTTCCCTCACTTGGTGAGTGTTGCAAACAGGTGGCTCACTTTGGCACAGGCTCGCAAACTCTCCACCAAGCATCTACAGTTATAACACTGGTTAGAAAATGACAGCACGTGATTGTTAGGTGGAAATCTAATCACGACGTGTGCCTTTTTCAGATGAGTTAGAGTATGACCTGTAATCAGATCTTAGTTTCTCCTAAGGGTGCCCAGCAGGTGTCAGTGTCATCCAAGCAGCAGTCCTGCATGAGGCACTCTGCTCTTCTTTATTGGTATTGTTTATTATTGCTGCTTCCTGTTTGGTGTTGCCTAGTTGTCAGGACCATGTTGGCTATTAAATACTCTTGGGAGTGGAGAAACAAGAAGAGAGTTCATCTACGCCCTCTGACAGCACTGTGACAGTGGATCTTTTCGGTAAGAGAGGCAAATATTGCTCTAGATTATCTTTTTTAAAGTAAGTTAGAAAAAACTAAATGCACTTCCTGTGGTTTGTTCTGATTTGAACATGTGTACACTTTAGATTTAAGTGAAACAAATCGTGTGTATGTAGGATTTGTCCACAGTTGAACCCTGCATGGCTGGGAGGTGAGCAGACTGAAAGCTCTTTGTCTAACTGTCTTTGTCTCACACACACTGAAGGGCTTTCTGTCTCACAGCTGTGTGTCACTCTCTGACTCACTGTAAGCCGGGCAGGCAAACAAGCTGACATGGCTCTTATTTATCCCAAGTAAAGCCACGGGTGAAGAACTTACAGGATGTTGCCAGTAAAATCTAGAGGCTAGTTAAAAATAACTTATTTCTCTTTTGGGGAACAGAACACCAGCTGTCCTGGTAAGTTGCTTTAGCTATCAGATATGTACATTTGTATGACTAGTCAGCCTATTGGCCATGTTTGATTATTCTACTCACTATGCATTATTCACTAGTTTAGCTATTATGATCTGCATTAATGATGAGACATTTTAGTGTGTGACAGTTGCTGGGAACCGTTAATCTGAAGTGATGAATTTCATCACATGTTGCAGTGAAGTAATGTCATGTTAGGTGTGGCTGTTGATCTAATGGTGAAGCACACCCTGAGAAACAACACTGATACAGAAATGTTTGTGTGAGAAGATACTTGCACACCTTTTTGAAAGAAGAATTCAGTTTTTGAACAGCTTTTAGAACTTTTAAAACAAAACTGTCAAGCTATCAATGTTAAAGTGTCAAAGATTCAAAGACTGGAGCTGTGTGCGTGTGCGTGTGTTTGTATGTGTGTGTGTGTGTGTGTGTGTGTGTATATATATATATATATATATATATATATATATATATATATATATATATATATATATATATATATATATATAATGATTTCTCAGTTAAATCTCAGTAAATACTGAAAGTGCAAGTGTCACTAGAAGAGCTCCATAGTTTTACTGCTCCAAGATCAAAGTAATTTGCATTTTTGGCTGTAAGTCATTCTAACTAATGCTAATTACATTTCTTCCCATCTGCTAACACATTAATTAGCTCATTCTATGAGCCCTCTCTAGTGGAGGTGAAATCCGCTGCTGATCAGAATCGGTCAAATAGTGGCTTTTTCTTGTCTTTCCTTTTCAGTAAATACTTCATATGCACAGTCTTAAAAATGTTTGTGTTTTGTTCTTTTTTTCTTACTTATTTGTTCATTGATTTGGGAGAATGGGTCGGCAAAGAATCATCTTACAATACTGATATGTTTTTTTTTCCCAGCCTGTAAGGCATTTTAAAAAGAAATTACAAAAACAAAGTGTGGCGGAGCAATAATCAAAACATTTGACCACAAACTCAATCCAACTCTTAGAAGTGCTTCAACTTGCTGGCACGGGATTAAAAACAAACCAAGTGCGATTACGTTAAAATATGCAATTAAGTTAGTTCAGTACCAAAAAGGTATTTGCATCTCAGAGCTTTTCAGAAAATCTGAAACTAGAATCAGCAAAAAATTGGAATCAATGTAACTATAATCTCAAATGTGCCAGGATTTTCTTATTTTATATCACTTTAAATGAACAATTCACAATTCCAACTATTAAAACAAATGTATTTAGAGGTTTCCAATAAATATAATCATCAACATTTGATACCTTAGTGTATTATTCCTACTTTAAGCTAATATCTGCCAACAAGTCGGTGATGTTCCATTCACCTCTGATTAAAAACTGCTTACTCTGATAATCTAAACCGTGTATGTAGAGTCCTATCAGCATGCAGGATGTCATTTACATTCAGAAGTCAACAGTGTTGCAGACCTTTGGAGCAGTTGGAAGTTCAGGACTGTAGTGAGCTTATCAGAAGGTCAAAGGGCAAAAGGAAAAAGAGTGAGTTGTCAGTGCAGGGGGCTCCATGCATAAACTGAGTGTACTCACTATTCCATTTGTGTGTGTGTGTGATCCAATTGCTCAGTGACTCGCTGTTCTTTTTTGTAAATTGTGAAATGACTCTGTGAGAGGGCCAAAGATGGTTGTTTGTATTAGCTGGATCCGTAGCTATTTATGAGAAGAGAGAACTCAGTCTTACTGGTAGCTGCTGCACACTGGCCTGAATACAGTAACTAGGAGCACTGAGAAGGCTACAGCATTTAATGCTGGGTCACATTGAATAAGAGCACAAGAAAGCTGCTAAAAAGAAGATTACATCTGCGCTGGCTGTCATTATTTGTCATAATGATTTTATCCATCATATCAATATATAATTTAAGACATTTTTGGCATTCAAGTCAATACATTCAATAAAATGGCTGTGCATTGTGAAAGTTGTAAAGCATACTGGTGGACCTTTTATGAAATTTAAAGAAATGGTTTAAAAAAAATACCTGACCAACTAATCAGCTGTCAGAAAAACTGGTCAAATACACTGCTACTACTACTACTACTCTAATTTAGCAGATGCTTTTATCCAAAGCAAGTTACATCTGATAGAACAACACAAGCAAGACATCACATAGGAGGGTACAGCATGAATACGTGCTGGTCAGACTGCTGTGAGTCATGCCAGTGCTAGAATGTATTTATTTATTTATTTTTCCCTTCCCGCCCAACACAACAGTCCCTTTATACAAGAAAGCTACGTCTTAAAAGACGCCATCATGCGATCATTTTGTCATACAATACACTGAGCTGCACACTGAACAATGTATACAGCTTGTTTTTAGAGTAATTAGTTGGCTGAATGATAAATCAACTAGATAATATTCTTTTCATATTTGTTTTTTTTTTATTAAATCAACCATTGTGAAAACATGATTGGTGCTTCAAGATAGGGTGTTTAATGTTAGTGTTTAAATTTTTGATTTGATATAAACGTGCCATTTGAAAATTAGATTGATGGGTGGAAAAGACTACATTGGAGGAAAATCTGCAGAACAGTCAACTGCAGCCAGAAGTAAACGCAGACCGTAATGATATTCAGTTTTCAAACATTATACATTAGTATGCATGCCTTGTGTCCTTTTGATGACATGTCTGGCTCCTTGATGTTCAGATCTTGAGTTTTGTGCCTCACATGTCTGTTATTTTCCTCTTTATCAATTTACACAGCCTTAATCTGTTTGTGTCTTCAGCAGCATGGCTCAGTCAGAGGACAGCGTAAGTGCATGGAGCTGCACTCAAGTGGCCCAGTGGCTTCAGCAAGAAGGCTTTGGGGAGTATGTGGAGTTGTTGTGCACACAGCACCGCCTTGATGGGCTCAGCCTGCTGGCTCTTACTGAGGCTGACCTGCGGGGTCCCCCGCTGAGCCTCACTGTGCTGGGAGACATCAAAAGGCTGACCATAGCCCTCCACCGGCTCCAACGACAAAACCAGGCCCAGCTGGAGGAACTCGGTCTTCGGACTGCAGACTCTCATCCTGTTGGCTTTTCGCTGGGTGTTGCAGGAGTCAACTGGAGCTGTGATGGAGCAGAAAAGAGGGGGTATAACGGGAATAATTACTTGTGCAATGGGACTGAGGTGCGACTGAGGAACAGAGATAGATGTGGATATGTGTCTGGAGCAACATTATGCCACGCACACTCCAACGGGGGAAGTCGTCAGCAGCTGGCTGGTCGATTGGACCCGGAGGTGTGGAAGACCATCCTCAGTTGCCTATATGTATTTTCTGTTTTTGGATTCACCTCTTTTGTCATGGTCATTGTACATGAGCGCGTCCCAGATATGAGGACATACCCACCACTTCCTGATATATTCCTGGACAGGTACGAACACGCCTTATGTAGTTTGCACCGATAACTATCAGTAAATATCTTCATGGAAATTCCAGGGAAGTTTTTGAGCAACTTCCCTGGAATTTTCATGGATCTTAGTAAACATTCTCCTGCTGCCGTATCTTATCTACAACCTGATACGGATGTTTTTGTATTCTCACAGTGTACCCAGAATCCCTTGGGCTTTTGCAATGGCTGAGGCTTGTGGCATCATCTTGTGTTACATGTTTTTGTTGATCCTGCTCCTTCACAAACACAGGTATTCCCACTTCTCGCTGTGAACTTTACAGTATAAGATGCAGTGTGTTAATACGTGCGGATGTTCTGTTAACATTTCAGATCAATCCTATTCAGAAGGCTGTGCTCTTTGATGGGAACAGTGTTTTTGATTCGTTGCTGCACCATGTTTGTCACCTCGCTCTCAGTTCCTGGACAACACCTTAAGTGTGTCAGTAAGGTGGGTGTAACTCGTAACTCGTAGAATTCTGTAAAGATTAGACTTTATATTATCTTGATTTTGAAGTAGTAATTTGCAACTAGTGGGATCAATCTCTTGCATTCATAGCACAAATATTTTTTGTCCCTCTCTCAAGACATATGATGATTCCTGGGGAAAGATCCAGAGAGCACTGGCAATCTGGAGTGGTTTTGGGATGACTCTGACGGGCGTCCAAACCTGTGGAGACTACATGTTCAGTGGGCACACTGTTGTCTTGACGATGCTCAACTTCTTTGTGACTGAATGTGAGTATTTAATTTGTTAACTTTTGATGTCAGAAAGTATGACTTTTATATATTAAGTTAAAGGGGATTGTTCATTAGCTTTCTTTCCATCTGTTGTTTGACTATTCAATGAACACTTTGACTTTTCATAAACATAACCTCAAACCAGTGAACTCGGGAGTAGAAGCTTGGGCGTAGTTTGTTGTTTCATCAAGACAGCGACCCCAAAGGCGAGAGTGGCATCTTGAAAAGAGAACATGGAAATTTCAACCATCTTTTAATAAATGAGGGTATTTTATATTATAAGAAGTTATAAATTATACATCATTAATATTCTAAGTTTTTATGTAGGTGTCATGAAAATTAAACCACACTCTTACCAAAGAAAAGCATGAGAGTACAAAACCAACACTCATCTTTGCATGTTTATTTTAGGTTTTATCTCATGGAGGAGCCTTGGCACTGTCGAAGCTTGACAGCCACTAGTGCTACTGAAATGATAGTGTGTTATTTTTACAGAGTCCCAGCCAAAACTGAAGATACGACTGCAGCCAACAAACTAGTTTAGACCAGAAAGATACAGATGAGCAAACACGGGGGGGGGGGGTATAAGTCGTGCTGACCTTCCCCACTTTACAGAATATGATGTTTATGAACAATGAGAAATTAGCTTTTATGAAGTCCTTATTTTCCCTGACTGTAGAATCCACTTAAAATAAACTGAAGTACCAGTATTAATAAGAGGTATGTCACGAAGTGTGCTTGAATGGATGCTGCGAAAAGGGTGCTAATGAGCTACATCAGCCTTTCACAACAGAGAACCCAAGTCTGGAAAAGAGAAATCAGGATAGGAAAAAACATACCTTATCATTATCAACAGACAATATGAACACATCACTGTTTATCTTTTGCCCTGTGAAAATCATTTAATTTGAGAGTACACATTAACTCTGTATTTCAGGCCTGCAGCTCATTCTAAAGAATATAAAGTTGGTATGGGGGGACATTAATCCTAATACCAATGTGAAAGCAAAAAAATTAATGATGTTACTAGAAACATGCAGTATTTACTACTAAAGCAGTCTCTTTTTTGGCCAAATGTTGAAAAAAGATATCAAGTGTGTTCACCATTACAGATATTTCCACCAATACAGAATGTATTGTACCAAATGGCAATGCATGGGCTTTTTATGATGACTTATACAGGGGTTCAAGAGCCATTATTAAAAGCAACCTAGATGGCTGCAGAATTGCCTTGGATAAACAAAGCTTCACTGCAAAACCAATAACAATCATTCACCGCCGTTCCTACTCCACCGCACACCTTTTTGGATGCTGTTTACTGATGCCAGTCTAGTTATGGTCTAAGGAAGCAAATCTCTACCATAATTCAAATTAAAATGGATTAATAGAAATGCTTTTTTCATTTTCAGAAACAGCTGGATTGTGTGACTCATAAATTACATTAATAAATCATCCAAACTGTATTTTCAAATTTCTTCTTCAAGACTGCTCATTCAGTGACTTAATTAAAATGATAAAGAAAATTACATTGCTTTTTCGTTTTCATGCCTGCCCTGCAAAAAGTGTAGCAATTTTCAAATGGAACTGGCAATATCAAGCAGGATAGAGATTGATGCCAGTGGTCCCTGTTCTTCAGTCCCCAGCCTGACCGTGCTACACATCCAATATGTGAGGGGGCGTTGTGCATGTTTGATGCTGATGAAAATGAAAACGCAGTTTGGAAAGAGTTATTAATTTTGTTCATGAGTGGAGAAAATGTGCAGCTATATTGTAAAAATAAAAAAGCATTTGTTAATACATTTTAAATTGAATTATGGTACAGATTTGCTTTCATGCAACTTTGTCTTTGGGTTTTATCTTAAATAAAAAAAAGAATCATGCCAGATTTCTTGCTGTAATGATTTCTTTCACTTGCAGACACCCCACGGAACTGGAATCTAATCCATACCATCTCCTGGGTGTTAAACCTGTTTGGGATTTTCTTCATCCTGGCAGCTCACGAGCACTACTCGATCGATGTGTTCATCGCTTTCTACATCACGACCCGTCTCTTCCTGTACTACCACACCTTAGCCAACACCCGTGCCTATCAGCACAGTCGCAGGGCACGCATTTGGTTCCCCATGTTCTCCTTCTTTGAGTGCAATGTGAACGGACCCGTCCCCAACCAGTATCATTGGCCCTTCAACAAGCCTGCCTATATGAAAACTGTGTTTGGATAAAGAGCTCTTGAAGATAAATGGACCTCATTTGTGCCTGGGGGGGCGGGGGGGTTAAATTATTGAATGCAAGTTGTTCATCTCATTTGTAAATGCAAATAATCAGTATTTGTTTATTCTCAGGTTTAACAGAATCGTTTCACAATTTGAGAAACGTAGTCTATGCAACGTTAGATGACACTTTCCTATCAGAACGCTGAATTTGAAGCTGCTTCCACCTCTTGAAGTTTCATTCATCTGTACAGAAAATGAATGGTGGTGAGAAGAAAAACAACACCAACAATACAGGAAAGTTTCATTCATTTTATGATGGTTTTATTTTATATTTGTTGCCAAACAGCTGCTAGTTGTAACTTCATATTTAACATCTGTTAAACAGGACCTAAGAATTCAGTTGCACTGATTTGTTTTGTTTTTGTTTTGCTTTTAAATAAGCATTTATGTAATTCTGAGCTCTCATCTGGTGGATGTTTACAGTTGAATATTAGCTTGGATTATTTGTGACTTTATACAGCTTCAAATGAAGTTTATACTTGTTTTTTTGTTTTTTGGGAAGTCACAGTGGTGACATGTTGTGAAGCTGCAGATAGCATCAATTTAATGATTTCTACCAAATGAGCAACTCATTCCACTTGCACTAAAGGGAATTTTAGAGCTACGTTCTATTTAATTGTGTCACTTTAGGAGGGTAAATATTTTTATGCACTCATTCATTTTCAACCAAATAACTGAGCATTTGCCAATAAGCCATTGAAGTTATTTCTTTTAATCATCTAATGAGTTTGAAATGTAACATTGTCTTTCACTGCTTGTGCTCCAAAACACTTAATATTAATGACTGTTAGTGGTTGTTAAAAAAATGTTCAGAACTGAATTGTTTACTATTATATTGTTAATTCAAATAATGATGTATTTTGATTTCTACACTCTGTCGCCTTATTTAGATCTGTATAGGATCAACATGAAAGTTTACAAGATTGGGAAACGTTTTATGTTTCACACCGAACACTAACGTCCTTTTCTCCGTGTGAGTTGGAAAGAAAAGCATGCTACATCCGTCTCAAATGGCAATGCATCCTCAATATGTTATTGCAGTGTGGCGGGTAGCAGTCCTCCACCTTTAAAACAAATATCTTACACATCACCATTGTCAATAAAGGTTTGGAGGGGTGCACAGTTTAAAATAAGCCAAAGTTGCAGACTTGCTGCACTTTTTTGTCTCCTGTTGACTGGGTCACATCTCAACTGAAAATGGTATGTATATGACACCTTAAAGTCAGGGAAGCTGTAAATGTTTTTTTTTTTTTGTTTTTTTTTTATGAAACATGTTTTGAATAAAGTAATGATAATTCTTTCTCTAGACTCTAGTCATAAATTATTTACATTTTTGTCTCACTGTAAATTTAAATATGGAAAGATATGACTTTATGATTGCTACTGTTCACTGGACCTTTTATTATGTTATTGGTATTAGTTGAACTGCATGTTGTTGTGGTAGTTATGGGACTAAAATGAAGCAATTTAAAGAGATATTTTCAATATTTTGGAAATTACCTTATTGGGTATTGAATCCAGAATCCGGGTAGACTAAATTGATCGTTGGAAGTTGATTGCCACATAGCCTAAGTGACAAATTTATTTGTAAATTGGGATTTGTGACTTTACCTTAGAAAATACTCTGTAAAATAATGCAATAATCAGATACAAAAGCACACAGCCATCAGATATTGACAATCCAGAGCCACACCTTTCTGAGCTGGAATACACTGAGGGAGAACTACAGGTTTCAAAGCTGATTATACACCTTTTGCTGGCTGGCTTCACTGACCTCTCCAACTGTGAACGTTACCTGGCAACGGTGCTGCAGGCAATCACGCAGGAATATGGTTCCTTCTATGGATCGGTTTTAAAATTTTTGGTTTGTTTTTTGCTCAAGGACATTTTGGAGTAATTAAATTTGTTTTGTCTCTTAAGATAGAAGATTAGCTAGTGGGGGCTTTGTCAGATCAGATTATTTGATGCACAAAGAACGAATATATAGCTTCTTATCAAACTCTAAAGGTCGACAGCAAATAAGATACTGTAATTCCCCAAAATGTTGGTATTTCCCTTTTAAAGCAATGGTTGAAAAGGATGAGTCTGCTATTGAAACCAAAAATGTTAGTCTATGTTATGACCAAAACTAAAACAGACAAAAAATTGATACATCTACTTTTAAAGCAAGCAGTCTTGCTTAATTATGTTGCAGACGAAATAAGGCAATTTATGCACTGAATTTCCCAATGTACAATAATACTGTACAATACATTTAAATTACACTTTTACAATACAATCTACAATAATACTGGAAAAGGAGAATGATTATTCTGATTAAATGAACCCAGACAGGCATGAAGATATTACAGTAACTCAAAAACTTACACCATATTGACAGATGTCTCATTATTTCGTAGACTTTTGTCCGTGTACTTGCTTCTCTGCTGGGTCTGTTCGTCCTGTGTCACTGTGACTGCTTCTTCCAGGAGTTAGTGATAAAAGATTCGGAAAACCTTCCAAAAGGTGAGTAATATGACTACAGCCTTCTGAGACACAACACAAAATGCATACAATGGAGTGCAATAGGCAATTTGGTAAGGTGGAACCAGTTTTTTGGTTGATTTTCTCTCTTGGTGGGATTAAAATAACCAAAAAGAAGTCGTGAGTCTTATTTCCCATAGTGTCAATGAAATTGAAATTGAAAACCGACACTGACATTTTACTGGTGTTCAACAACCTTTAACTAGTTAATTGCTTCATACCTGCCACATGGCTGAGATCAGCCACACCTCAATATTCAATAGACGCACACAATTAGTCATTTCCATTGATTTAACAGGGTCTGATTAGTGAGTCAGTAGCTCCTCTGATCTGTGGTTTCACTTGTCAAGCAGGATGTGTGGATAAAGATGGGAAGCATCATGACTTTGGCTCTGAATGGGTGAGCGACTGCATGGACTGCTCCTGTGATGAAGGGGGTTTGAGCTGCTGCAGCAGGTAAGATTTCCATGTTTTAATCTACTTTTTATAAACAAGGTTGTGTGTTTCTCATCATGTCTCTTAGCATGTTTCCTACAGAAAGTACACATTCATACAGACAGTAGCTTATGTTATGCAGCTTATGTTCATACATAATGCATGGATTTTGTTCTGTTTTGGGGACATCTTGTCATGCCACACTAAGCACTTTAAAAAATATCATATTTGTTGAAAAATACTTTCCAAAACCTAGGGTTTTTTTCTGGAAAAATAAAGTTAAACCTTTTATTTTCTGCATAAAGTAAACCATTCGCTAAAAAAAACATTAAAGACTTTAAACCTATGATAAAATAGTGGTCTTGAAAATGTGAATTTGACATGAAAAGGTTAAAGCAGACATGTTGCATCAGGTCATAAATACAGGGAAAAGCTCTGATGCAGACAAAGGATTTCCATCTTCTAGGTGTGTCAATGCACACTTCTGATCTTTATTGGTTGGGAAAGTCTGAAATATAAAAATAAAAAATAAATAAAAAAGTGATCTGCCTTTTTTGTTGATATCCACCATTTCCTGTTTAATGTTTGTTTTCTTTGTGTTGTCCAGGATCCATGATGTAGGTACTGCAGACATCCCTGAGGAGTGTGAGCTGGTTGTGGATGAAAAGGCCTGCTCTCTCAAGATGGTGCTGAAGTCAGACAAAACAAAGGAGTGTAGCCTTGTTTAAAAACACAAGATTAACTGTAAAGATTTCTGACATTATATTAAATCTTACACATACAGTAAATCACCAATGAGCAAATCCCACCACCTTGTCAACCATTATCGTGACGTGTTTTTACTTCAAGTGACAATAAAACCTGTTTCATCTCTGTTTTGCCTTTTACCTCTTCAATGCTTTCTTAAGAGTATTTGCGGCATGTCATTTTCAGGATGCAATAAAATAATTCTGCCACTGTGTGACAGCAAAGTTCAGCACTCAGAGGGTGTTTCATACCCAAAGGGCTCTGGCAGCCCAATTATAGCTGCTCTACCCTCACTGCTGCCTCCGAAAGAAACGCTCTCCTCATTATGATGTTCAGCTCCCCCATCAACTCTCATCCCTGTGGATTCACAGCAGTTCAGAGCTTCATTGACTGTCATCTCGGCATCACAGAAACTCTTGTTTTTACCAGCTAATCCACAAGTGAGTCCTTTAATTATTTATTTTTACTCATAGTAATAATCTATTGCATAATCCATGATCTTTGTCAAGGATGTCAGTGTCTGTAAATATTTTATAATATGTTAGTTATCAAATGCATGCAGTGTTTGTTAGTTTTTTTGCTGTCATCTCATTCCTTGGTAGCAGCAGGTGCATTATACTGTATGTCTGTTCATTCATAAGTGTTTTTGAATCATGTACTCAAACAATAGCTCTTGACAGCAAGCATATCAGAGGGTATGTTAAATGTCTGCAGCAAAACAGGAACAGACTGCAAACCAGACCAAAATATACACACGATGTATAGCAATGTTAGAGATACTGCATTAAAACGCAACGATAACAAGTGTTATAACAGCATTCCTGGTTGTGGGTGCTCACCCACAATTACTGAAACCCCCAGCGGAGAACAATGAGGCTCAGGTCATTATCACAGAAAAGTGCCACCTGCTGTTACCCCGATCCTTCACGAGCACAAACCACAAAGGGAAAAACTGATTCTGAACAGCGTGTCGATGTACATTGTGTGAGTTTTTCTCTTTTTCTTTCACTACAAATTCTTGTGCAGTAGGTGGAAAATGAGGTGACAGATTTTATTAGCAATTTTTACTTATTTCTTTGCATTGATATGAACAAGTAATTTCACAAAGGCAAATTACAAATTATGTTAGGCTTTTTCTGCTGTTTTAAATAAGCAGGATATTCAATTGGTATTTTATTTTCAAACACGATTGCTACGCAATTTCTATCAGCAAAATAATTTACATTTGAGTCATACTTAAGAAGTTTTATCACATTTTTTTAAAATTTTAATACAACGAAAAACAATAAATGAACATGACAGTCATGTATTAGTTAATATATGCTGATATGGCACGATAACATTCAAAGAAGCCTTTGGCTCATCAAGAAAGTGTTATAATATATGAAAATGAAAATGTAAAAAAAAAAAAAAATTCTAAGAAACCTGAGAGTTAAAAAGACAGGAGATTAGAAGCTTCATGAATAAAAACCAACTTCACTCCACAGTCAAATCTCTGTAGAAAAAAAAATTTAAATAGCAATTTCTAAAGAAAAGCCAAGGTGAAACCGGTCTCTGGAAAATTACCTTCAGCTTGTAGTTTATTACTCTGTATACTATTATCTGAAGAATGTAGGACTCTGCTGAGGAAAAAAAAAAAATGGACCAAATGGAGCCAGGTCACGATGCCATCCAGATGACATGACTGCTCGCTGCATGTGTATCTTTCAGTGTCACATCACTCTAATAGGACAGGCCCAAGTGTTGAAAGACACCTTTTTTCCCTCACGATTTTTCCTCACTATTGCAGCTGTCAATTATATCTGGCTATAGGTGACATTACACTTGCATTTCCTCCTCCAAACAAAAGATGATCAATGCTGCACCGCCAAGCCCACAGCCAACCCAACGCACTGACAGAATAGGTTAGTAATGACGCAGGGTGAAGTGACTGATAGCTAAGTGAATCTGCAGTTAATGGAAAGTGACAGACTCATTTTGTTTGCAATGTTTGCTTTCACATCACATAGCACGGGTTTCTGGAGAGGCAGATAGAATCCATTTTTAGGATTCTGACAATGTTGTGCCCTTTAACTTTGACGTACAATGTCATCTTTTTGTGCACACGGATAATATAAGAGTCCCTGCTCCAATAAAATGCATAGTAATTTTGTTGTCATCAAGCTATTATGAAACATGCATGCAGGGAACTGACGAGTCGCTCATTTTATGAAAGAAAGAAAGGCATCCTTTTCCTTTTATGCTGTTTGATTTAAAAGCATGACAGCTGACTAGTCTAAATGATGCATTCACACAGACAGTTTACGCGGTATTAAACATGTTAATTAAAGTTTGAAATCATTCTCTTGTTAATTATTCATTATATTATCTGGTCCAATACCTCAAGAAATGAAGTAAGTATAGCAATGCAAAAATGTATTCCTAAATGAAAAATCTTACCCAACTAAAACCATCATGAGAATTTCTCATGATATATAAAATCTATAGATAATCAGTGCTAAAGCTCTGCTGTTAAAGAAACTGATGGGACACAAAAATCATAATGGTCAAACATTCAGTTTTTATTATATTTTGCTGATTTTGCCCTTGCGTTTCAGTGTTTTAAATAATACTTCAATTTCACTTCATACTTGAATGGTAAACAAATTTGTTAAATTCCTTCTGAAGGGGTAAAAAGCTTGTTATGTCATAAGCAAAATCTTCATTTAAAATGCGGCAGAGAGAGTTGTCATTTAAATGTACACGAAAAGTGCACTGCAACACTAAGGTTAATCAGTTAATGTACTTGGTTCCACCACTGTAGACCAAAGACTGAAAAGAATTAGTCACATTTTTACATGATTACATTACATTTGTGCTTTCAGTAGTCTACTTTGACATACTCTCTTGTTTTCAACAATCCATACGTCCTCACTGGCACCATCAGCACTCGTGTTGTAACTGGACAGTTGAATCCATCCATCCATCCATCCATCCATCCATCCATCCATCCATCCATCCATCCATCCATCCATCCATCCATCCATCCATCCATCCATCCATCCATCCATCCATCCATCCATCCATCCATCCATCCATCAATTACCAATACCCACTTCTTCCTATTTAGGGGTCATGAGGATCTGCTGAATTCAATCTCAAATGTCTTCGGGCAAAAGGGAGGGAAAAACCCACTCCATGACTGGGATGATTGAATAGCTTTTGCATTTTATTCACAACAGCAATTGCATCAGTCTTAAATCATCTGCAAAACACAAGTGACTTGCAACCTATTTTTAAACACACATGCATCTTTTCTCACACAGCGGTGGAGAATATACCTTGTGTTGCTCTGCTAATATATGATTGACACAAATGTCAATGTTCCTACAGTATGTTGCTATGAAAAAGGGAAAAGGTCCTCTGAGGACTAAGAATGTCAGTGTTATATGTTATAATTCTTTAAAATAAAGTTATTTCACAGTAATTTATTGTTTAAAAAGTGGTAAAATTGAGTAGGTTTATAACATCTCAATGCTTCATTCCTCTTTAAACACAGGATCAGATTGCTTGATTTCCTCCACTCATTGCGTCTTTCACAATGGTATCCACAATAGTATGTCCACAGGAACAGATCCATTGACCTATAAGAGTCACTGCTCTTGGTAAAGAAAGCCTTGTCACATGTCCCTTTGTGCTTTCCCTCTCTTTAACTTAGATGCATGTCCTCTGAGAACTAGAATGGACGTTTAAATCTGGGGAGCTGGTGAGACTGAGGTCCTGGTGAGATGTCCTTCAGTGGCAACACAACCCAGTCTTCTTTGCTGACATCACCTCCACTCTTCAACGACTCTACCCCGCCGTATTCCCTACTATGGGAAAAGGAAAGTTCCAGTTATGGATCTTTGCAGAAGTGGCCTGGAAACAAGTCTCAGCTCACCTCAGATCTCTCTGTTCTTGCACATGATGAGCAGTGTCATATGTCTTCTATCCTCACAATATGTCTCGTCGTGTGGTACAGCATTACAATGGTGCTGGGGCTGATGGGGAACATCGGTCTCATTTGCATCATCGCCCATCGCCGAGAGAAAGTCAATGTCACCAGCATCTTCATCTGCAATCTGTCATTCTCTGACATTCTCGTGTGTTTGTTTTGCCTCCCTTTCACTGTCATATACACTCTTATGGACCATTGGGTGTTTGGATCGCTGTTATGCCGGCTTGTGCCATTCATCCAATGTGTGTCTGTGACTGTATCAGTACTGTCTCTGGTGTTCATTGCTCTAGAAAGACATCAGCTCATCATTAATCCTTCTGGATGGAAACCAAGCATTTCTCATGCGTACATGGCAGTCATTCTCATATGGACTCTGGCCTGCTTCACCTCCACACCTTTCTTGGCTTTTCAGCTGCTCACGAGTGAGCCCTATTCCCATGTAGATCTGCCACTCCAACATGATGCTTTTTCTCAGGCCTATTTCAATGCATCTGTGCCTCAATCGCTGTCTTATCCATTCAAAAACTCATCTGTGCCTCTGAACTCATATCGTGCCCTCTTTTCTTACATCCCCACCTCACCACACTTGGAAGCTTGTGTGGAGCACTGGCCATCCCAGCAACAAAGAGTCGCTTACACCACATGGCTCCTGCTTTTCCAGTACTGCGGTCCACTTCTGTTGGTCCTGCTCTGTTATGTCAGAGTTTTTGTTCGCCTTCGTCACCGCAAAGATATGCTGGACCGTGCCAGGATCCCAGAGAATCAGCGCATAACCCACAGCCGGCGAATCAACATCATGCTGGCAGCTCTTATAACAGCCTTCGCTCTTTGCTGGCTTCCTCTCACCATCTTCAACGTGGTGGCGGACTGGAATCAGGATGCTCTGCCTATCTGCCACCATAATCTTCTTTTCTCCCTCTGCCACCTGCTGGCCATGTCCTCCACCTGCATAAACCCTATCATCTACGGCTTCCTAAACTCCAACTTTCGGCAAGAGGTGCGAGAAGTGTTCCTGCGCTGTCGCTGTTTCCCACAAGAAGAGTGTGAGCGTTTTCCTATGTCAACAGTGAACATGGAAATGTCCCGCACCTCTGTGCCTCTCCACTGTAGAAGCAACTCTGTCTGATTGGGATGCTTGAACATGTGGCATGCTTACATATTAGGATTGTAATCACATAAACATATCAGTTGTAGGACTTAATTGGTCCGCATGGTTAAAATATTTTGTCACTAGTGAGGTATCTAATATAATGTTGCTTTTTTGTTTGTTTGTTGTGTTCTGCAGTATCTCATAGTCACAGTAGTGTATAAAAAAGAAAAGAAAAGAAATCAGCTCAGGACATAGTAAAAAATGATTTGGTCTTCGCTAGGTCTTAAAGTTAGGTATATACTTCCTCAAATAACGCAGAACACATATTACAATGTAATTTCCAAACAATCCTGAATCCATTGTTCTACGGGGAGAATCACTATACACAAACTGAAAGCATTCAAATCAGCTGCCAAGCTTCCCAGGAGTGAACATCCAGTAATTTCATCTCAAGGTCACACCATGAAATGCTCAAAACATCAAAACATGCAACAAATCCAAAGGTTACAGCTCAGACTGAGGCCTGATTGTGTTCATTACATGTTAACAATTCTAACAATTAAGTTGTTTAGAAGGTTTACCAGGAAGAAAGCTTTTTCTCCAATAGTAACATGGCAGCATGGCTTAGATTTGCAAAACTACATCTGAATAAACCACAAGATTTCTACAACAATTACCTTCAGACAGATGAGATCAAAGAATTTTTTTTTACTGTCATGTAAATGTTTTATTTTTGACAAAAACCAAAAACAACAAACACTTCACGTCAGCTGTCAAACACAATGAGGAATGTGGGATTACGTGGGCTTGAGCCAAGCGTGTATTTTTTGCAAACTTAAGATGTGAGGCAGCTCAGACTGTCAGACAGCTCAAGCTTGGCTGAAATGTATTCATATAATAAGAGCACGCCAGCAGATCTACAAGAAAATGGCCTGGTCAAAATCTAGATGTTGTCATGACTGTGGCAGAACTTTTGGGGAACTGAGGATAAGTAAATGCTTGTAAACTTCAAGCAACTGAAGTAAAATTGGAGAGACAAGTGGCTAAAATGGTAATGTCAACAATGTAAGAGACTGGTAAACTCATACAGAGAATGATTTCTTCAAAATATTACTCACAAAGATGGCTTTAAAAGCTATAGATGCACAGAGATTTTTTAGCTTGTCAAACACTTTCTGCATTTTGGCTTAGTTTTGATAAATAAAAATATTACATGACGTACTATGTTGTGTGTGGTTGTTAATGTGTGGCTGTATGTTCTTACTTTTAAGACCTGCTACGGACCAAAATACTTTTATTATGTTCTGATATGTAAAAGCTTAGAAATAAAAGATGGTGTACTTTATTTTTCATATGACTATATTTACTGAATGTGAAGATGTAAACAAAAGTTGTTGTTTCAAAAGAAGGCATGTTTAACTGAATCTGTTCTTATATGAAAATGTAATACTGAACTGGTTGACTATTAGTAATTTTTCATTTACTCTTTTTCAGTTCTTATATTTTAGTACTTCTTTTGTCATTTTGTCATTACGGCATTTGTGCAGTGAAATCCTTGAAGAGTGAATAAAAAACACTGGTGTCCTTTGTGATTGATGTGATGTGATTTGTATACATTTAAACTGCAATTAACTGCCGGTATGTATCTTTAATCAATCAGGCTGCTGCAGCTGATCCAGAACGCTGCCGCCAGAGTCTTTACAAACACCAGGAAACTGGACCACATTACACCGGTCATGAAATCACTACACTGGCTTCCAGTGAGTCAAAGGATAGAGTTTAAAATCTTACTGCTGGTCTACAAAGACCTGAATGGTCTTGGACCAAAATACATGCTGGATCTGTTAGTTCCTATGAAGCTCCCAGACCCCTGAGGTTCATCTGGATCTGGTTTGTTGTGTGTCCCAAGAACCAGAACCAAGCAAGGTGAGGCAGCGTTCAGTTATTCTGCTCCTCACCGGTGGAACAAACTTCCTGTAGACCTGAGGTCTGCTCAAACTGTCAGCTCCTTTAAATCAGAATAAAAACATTACTGTTTACTGAAGCGTACTCTTAAATTTAATACTTAACCTGCCTGCAAACATGCACAAAAGAGAAAAAAGGGGGCCAGCACAAGAAACTATAAAGAAAGTAGTTCCTGAACAGAAAAGTTTTCAGCCCCTTTTTAAAAGTGTGTAAGTAGATATATACATAGATATAGAACAGATGCAGTTAATAGAGACAGTATAGTGACAGTATACAGTATATATACAGGAGACAGTATAGTGTAAATAAGTATATTTATATAAATATTTATATGGGCATGTGTGTACAAATATATAGAAATATTCAACTATGTGTATGTATAGGTATGTGTGTGAGTATAATTACAGTATATAATAATATTAATAATAATAAAAATAATAATAATAATGGTCCACGTGGCACCAGGACACCCTAGGTCGGAGGTCAATGATCGACTTTGTTGTCGTTTCATCTGACCTTCGGCCGCATGTCTTGGACACTCGGGTGAAGAGAGGGGCTGAGCTGTCAACTGATCACCACCTGGTGGTGAGTTGGGTGCGCTGGCGGAGGGGGAGGTTGGACAGACCGGGCAGACCCAAACGGATTGTGAGGGTCTGTTGGGAACGTCTGGCCGAGCCCTCTGTCAGGGACATCTTCAACTCCCACCTCCGGGAGAGCTTCTCTCGGATCCCGGGGGAGGCGGGGGACATTGAGTCCGAGTGGACCATGTTCTCTGCCTCCATTGTCGACGCGGCGGCTCGAAGTTGTGGACGCAAGTTCTCCGGTGCCTGTCGTGGCGGCAATCCTAGAACCCGGTGGTGGACACCAGAAGTACAGGATGCCGTCAGACTGAAGAAGGAGTCCTACCGGGCTATGTTGGCCGGTGGGACTCCTGACGCAGTAGATGGGTACCGGCAGGCCAAGCGAGCCGCGGCTCGGGCGGTCCTGGAGGCAAAAACCCGGGTCTGGGAGGAGTTCGGGGAGGCCATGGAGGAAGACTTTCGGTCGGGCTCGAGGAAATTCTGGAGGACCGTTCGGCGCCTCAGAAGGGGGAAGCACCGGCACCGTTTATGGTGTGGGTGGGGAGCTGTTGACCTCGACTGGGGACATCGTCGGACGGTGGAAGGAATACTTCGAGGATCTCCTCAACCCGACTGACATGCCTTCCACTGAGGAAGCAGAGAGTGGGGACTCTGGGGCGTGCTCATCCATCACCCAAGCCGAGGTCACCGAGGTGGTTCGTAAGCTCCTCAGTGGCACCGGGGGTGGATGAGATTCACCCTGAGTACCTCAAGTCTCTGGATGTCGTGGGGCTGTCTTGGTTGACACGCCCCTGCGACATCACATGGAGGAAGGGGACAGTACCGTTGGAGTGGCAAACCGGGGTGGTGGTCCCTCTGTTTAAAAAGGGGGACCGGAGAGTGTGTTCCAACTACAGGGGGATCACACTTCTCAGCCTCCCCGGGAAAGTCTATGCCAGGGTACTGGAGAGGAGAATACGGCCGATAGTTGAACCTCGGATTCAGGAGGAACAATGCGGTTTTCGTCCCGGTCGTGGAACACTGGACCAGCTCTATACCCTCCGCAGGGTGCTTGAGGGTTCATGGGAATTTGCCCAACCAGTCTACATGTGCTTTGTGGATCTGGAGAAGGCATTTGACCGTGTCCCTCGTGCCATTCTGTGCTGAGTGAGTATGGAGTCCGGGGCCCTCTATTAAGGGCTGTCCGGTCTCTGTATGATCGAAGCAGGAGTCTGGTTCGCATTGCCGGCAGTAAGTCAGACTTGTTCCCGATGCATGTTGGACTCCGGCAGGGCTGCCCTTTGTCAACGGTCCTGTTCATAATTTTTATGGACAGGATTTCTAGGCGCAGCCAGGGGCCGGAGGGGATCCGGTTTGGGAACCTCAGGATTTCATCTCTGCTTTTTGCAGATGATGTTGTCCTGTTGGCTTCATCGGACCGGGACCTCCAGCATGTGCTGGGGCGGTTTGCGGCCGAGTGCGACGCGGCAGGGATGAGAATCAGCACCTCCAAGACCGAGGCCATGGTTCTCCACCGGGAAAGGGTGGCATGCCTTCTCCGGGTGGGTGGAGAAGTCCTGCCTCAGGTGGAGGAGTTCAAGTATCTCGGGGTCTTGTTCACGAGTGAGGGAACGATGGAGCGGGAGATTGACAGACGGATCGGTGCAGCGTCCGCAGTTATGCGGTCGATGTACCCAACCGTCGTGGTGAAGAAGGAGCTGAAAGGCGAAGCTCTCGATTTACCGGTCAATCTACGCCCCTACCCTCGCCTATGGTCATGAATTTTGGGTAGTGACCGAAAGGACAAGATCGCGGATACAAGCGGCCGAGATGAGTTTCCTCCGCAGGGTGGCTGGACGCTCCCTTAGAGATAGGGTGAGGAGTTCGGTCACCCGGGAGGAGCTCGGAGTCGAGCCGCTGCTCCTTCACATTGAGAGGAGTCAGCTGAGGTGGCTTGGGCATCTGTACCTGGATCCTCCTGGACACCTCCCTAGGGAGGTGTTCCAGGCATGTCCCACCGGGAGGAGACCCCGGGGAAGACCCAGGACACGCTGGAGAGACTATGTCTCTCGGCTGGCCTGGGAACGCCTCGGACTCCCCTCGGAGGAGCTGGAGGAAGTGTCTGGGGTGAAGGAAGTCTGGGCATCCCTGCTGAGGCTGCTGAGGCTGCTGAGGCTGCTGCCCCCGCGACCCGGGAACGGATAAGCGCGGACGATGGATGGATGGATGGATGGATGGATGGATGGATGGATGGATGGATGGATGGATGGATGGATGGATGGATAATAATAATAATAATAATAATAATAATAATAATAATAATAATAATAATAATAATAATACTGTTATTGTATATTTAGCAGTGTGAGTAGAGTGTGTGAGTATTTATAAATACGTGTTAAATGATTAGTGAATGGGGGTAGGATTAAATAAGTTTACACTTCCTCCTACTCCTTTTTTGCACATGTAAATTAAGATATCAAGTGTTAAAGGATGAAATTCTTTGTTTTGTTGTTTTGTTTTCTTAAACTTCTCTTGAAGTGTTGTTTTTCACATGTACAAAAATAAATCAAATCAAAAATCAAATCAAATCAAAAGTGTCCACAGACTGTGGTTGACGTAGGTGTTCAGGGAGGGAGTTCCAGATGTGGGGGGCAGCGGAGCAGAAGGCTCGGTCCCACATGGAGTCGTGGGGGGGCTGATAGAGGAGGTTGGTGTTTTGTGACCGGAGGTTACGGGTGGATGAGTGAGGGGTCAGGAGATCCTTGAGGTATTGAGGGGCATTGCTGCAGTTGCAGAAGTGGGTGATGAGGGCAAGCTGGTATTGGATTCTTGAGGTTATGGGAAGCCAGTGTAGGTTCTGAAGAATAGGGGTGATATGGTCGTATTTGCGAGTTTTCATCAGAGTTCGGGCAGCACAGTTCTGAATTAATTGAAGTTTCTGGAGGTGTTTGTTGGGGATACCGATGAGCAGGCTGTTACAGTAGTCGAGCCTGGAGGAGATTAGGGCGTGGACGAGTTACATCAGAGAAAGTGAGGAAGGGGCGGAGTTTAGATATGTTCCTTATGTGGAAAAAGTACGTTTTGTACAGATGTTTGATGTGGTTTACAAAGGTAAGTTGTGGGCCCAGCTTCACACCGAGGTTGGTAACAGAGGTAGAGAGGGGGATGTCTTGACCGGAGAAGGAGATGCTGGTTATGGGTGATGACTGGACCTGGTGAGGGGTGCCAATTTGTATGGCTTCGGTTTTGGAACTGTTTAATTTTGTTCTGTCAATCTTGTTTTTGTTGTTTACTTGGTAACAACCCGATTGCTTGTGCACTCAATCTTGGACTGTGTTCTTGTGCTTGTCCTAGCGCAGACATGCCGGGGTGAGGAACTTCTTAAATCGTCTGCACAGTGAAAAAGAAGAAGTCTGACTTCTTCTTTTTCCGCCTGCGATTCTTTGCTTTTTGTTCAACAACCCCATACTGTTCGGAGACAAATGCTGTTTCAGGGGTTGTTACCGGTTTGGACAACTCTTCTGGCTCAGGGTCTCCCACTTTTGCAGCCAAGTTATCACCGACCTCAGGCTGGTTACTTTCTTCGGTGAGTTCTACATCAATCATCAAGTCTGCTGTCGGTACACCATCTTCAGGTTGAGGGAGGTATTCAATGACGTGATTTGCATTGTCAGATTGCTCCGGCTTTTTCTTTTTTCTGCGTCTACGCTTCTTCGCTTTTTGTTCAGAAACTTCAGAAACCAATTGCGATTCAGTGGTCATTTTCAGCTCAGAGACCTCTTCTGGGCCTGACACTCCCACATTTGCAGCAAAGTTGGTTAGGTTCATTGTTGCTACTCGCTACAACAACTTCTAACATCTTGTCACTGCTGTGTTCAGGCTCCGTTGGTGATGATTTCTCAGCTTCTTGTTCAGACACCCTCTCTGGTTCTGAAGGTTCTGAGACATTTTCGAAAGAAGCATTGTCAGTTTGTGATGAGAAACTTATCATTTCTGAGATGTTTCTTGCAGAAGACTCAGAAATTTCCAGGGCAAATTTCAGTTCCTCTGTGAGCTCTGCAAACTTGAACTCTACACTCGATTTCAATGTTTCCTGTGCCTCCAGTTTAGATATCAGATCAAGATTTGAGCTTGTTTCTTCTTCCAGTTGCTTTTTTAATTTTTCTATTTCACAAAGGACCGACTTATGGGCCTCTTCATCCTTGGACTTAACCTCACCGTCTTTTTCAAGCGTTTTGGACGACTGAAGTAGATCCTCAATAATGCCCTTGCACTGATTGAGCTCTTCTTTATAGACCAGTGTGAGCTGGCGTTCAGCCTCCAAACGAGTTTCAGCGTCTTTGATCTTTTTCACATATACAAACATCTATAAAAGACTAGGGAAATATTTCCTGAACAGAAAAGTTTTCAGCCCCTTTTAATGCAATAACGATTGTAATAACTTAACAACTTGTGCTTTTTATTATTTTATCTCTTTTCTTATCATTTTATTTCATTTCATTTGTTATTTACTGTTTAATTGTGTCTTGCCACTTTTAATGTTGATGTAAAGCACTTTGAATGACCTTGTGTTGAATTATGCTATACAAATAAACTTGCCTTACCTTGCCTTTAAGGGTACTTTAATTTCTATCAAAACAGACATCCACGTCATAGTAACACTAAAACACACAAAAAATGACAATACTCTGTTACACCATATCTAATTAGGACAGAGCTTAGCAATGAATGATATTCAATCAAGGGCGTAGGTTTGCATAGGGACGGTAGGGACATAACACCACCAACTTTTCAGGAGGCTCAAGTTGTCCCCACCAACTTTTAAGCAAACTTATTTGCATTATATAATGAGTTCAGATATAAAGGTAATTTAGATTGTCTTCCCAAATGTTGTAAGGATAGAATTGACCCTACCTTCATTATGTTCAGACTTACATTTCCCCCCTTTCACTTGCTGAATGTGCTGGTACATTTTTTTCCCCTCAAACGCACATTTGATTGGCTGATGACCCCCCCTCAAACCCCTTTCTCCCCAATTTCCATTTGTATTTTATTTATGTGGTCTTAAAGCAGCCCAAAGGAGCTCTCATTTTTTGTTGAGTTTGGCTGTGCTTGTGGATAAAAAGTAGTAGCCTAGTGTTTAACCTGAAGGAAGGTTCCATTTTTATTTAGTTTTGTTTTTCAGTTATATTTAATTTATTTATTTAGACAGACAATGTTGAGTGGTCTTAAGACAAATGTTTATTTTTTGCATTCTGGATAGTTAAGAGATTATTAATACGTTTGTATTTATTGTGTATATTAATATAATTTAAGTTATGTTCAAATATTGCAATTTAAATTGCTAATAAAATCCTGGAAGTTATCAAAATGTTTCTTTAGTAGTTTTTGAAAACAAAGGTTTGAATCAAACCGTGTATCAGGTGAATCAATACACATGAAAGTTAGTATAAGTCAATACAGATTTATTTTGCATTGATCATTTAGCCTATCAATTAATTAGGTTCATATTCGTGACCCCCGTTCACCCAATCTGTTTGGTCTTATTAATGTCCCGTCCCCAGCAAAAAGTGTACATGCAAGTTATGCCGTTATATCGCCCCTACCAATGTTGAGACCAAACCTACGCCCTTGTATTCAATCATTTAAAATGATGATTCTTATCTGACCCTGGTGTCGCAGACGCAGGCGGGATGTGGGGTCAGAGTTATGGTTCCGTGTTAAATCGACGCAGAGCCTACGGCGTAGTGTACGAGGCGACGCGCACCGTACGGAAGAGCCTACGGCGTAGGGCCTGCGTTGGTATTACGCGAAACCATAAATCAACCCGACCAGCGACAACAAACACAGAGACACATTAGCCAATGAACGCTCTCTGCCCCAGAATGCACCGCGTTATGAACCATGCGCGCCAGCCTCGTTCACGGAATTCATTTATCTGTAAAAGCATCTTTTAAAACTATTTGGTACACACAGTAAGTACGTGGCAATTACTAAAACATGTCTCCTGGTTGAGTTTACCTTGTTTTGTTTTTAAACTTCTGACAGTCAAGAACATGTGGTCGTATACGTGGGAGGAACTAAGCATCGTTATCCAATAACTCCTGTAACAATCATACAGCTGTTAGCTCGTTAGCATTAGCCGCAAAACGTTTCGTAACCTAGCACGATGGTGCATGTATGAACGTTATTATTACATTATATTGACGTTTTGCGTGTACAATCATTGATTTTATTTATTTAACGAGGTAAGTCAATGGAGAACAGTTTATCATTGTCTCATTGATGACAATATTATGTTTTGTATTTAATATGAGACAAAAAATGTTGCTTAGTAAGTGTTTACTGAACCTCGAAGATGCAATGCTAATATAGATATTGTGCATAGTTTTAGTTTTTTGACTTTGTCTTTGAAATAATCAAGTACTTCCATGTCTTATGTTATTCACTATCTTGTACGTATTGTCTAGTATTAAAGGTACCTTCATAGGTGAGCAAATTATCCACTTAAAATCATCACTTACTCTGACTGCACTGATAATAAGTTGGTGTCTCCAAGTTTCTGTATACTTTTAAAGTGAAACAAAGTGGCCATGATTTCAAAAAGATTTAAAATTTGTGTTGGACAGTTTTACGCAGTTCCACTTAGAGGAGCCTTGGTCCACAGAGAACTACCTAATAATAATAATAATAATAATAATAATAATAATAATAATAATAATAATCAAAATACAGACTTAGTAGATTGTCTAGATACTAGATACTTTTTTTGCATTGCTGCCCTTGATTGAACTACTCAATGTGAGTAGTACATAGCACAATAAGCCTGAGTCCATACTCTTAAAAGAAGCACATCAAGTCTTTTGTACAATCTTTTATTTCATAAAATGACCTTTTTTCTTTTCTTCATTCGTAGGTAACTACATCTTGAAGCTTAGATATCCAGTAATGACCACAAATATCAACTCTTCAGTTCTCAAAGGTATATTGGACATTATCTTTGTTTCATTGTAGTGACTCTCAAATGAAGATGGTTTAATTGTACTGCTTTGCTCTATGTGTTGCAGATGTTATTGCCTATGTTGATGTTTGGTCATCTGACAAAAGAGCAAACTACTCACAATCTTTCATTCAGCAGCTGGAGGGAATGGGAGCTCGGGTAAACCAGTATTTTCACATTGCAGTTTTTGCAGCATTTAAAGACTGTAGGTATGTCTGTTTTGCTTAAAAAAAACATTGTTTTTTAAGGTATCAAAAAGATTCAATAAACAAGTCACACATGTTGTGTTCCAAAATGGCCATCCAGCTACATGGAGGAAAGCTAAGCAATGTGGTGTGCAACTTGTCTCTGTCCTGTGGGTAAGCAGGTAAGAATAGAGCTTGACATTTTATTTATTTATTTTTAACTCAAAATATTTGGAGTATATTTTAATGGTTTAATACATGACCACAAAGCTTTGCATTATAGTCTTTTCAAACATTCCTAATTTTTTGTCAAATGTGTCCAGATGTTATGATGATGCTGCACATGTGGATGAGGAATTATGTCCAGCCATAAATGATGAGACCAATCCAGTGATGAAGAATAGGAAAGTAAGTTAACAAAAATTTACACAAGATGTTTATGCTTGTATGAGTTTTAAATATGTAAAATTTAAGGTGTAATCTAAACAATATGACTTTGTTGGAAATCACTTCTGTGATTCCATCACATACGGCTTCGGCAGGAGGGTCTCCCCTTATTATCCAGGTCCTGCTCAAGGTTTCTTCCCTCCTAAAGGGGATTTATTTCCTTGCCACAGTTTGGCTTAACGTTTTTCTCCCACTAATGGAGTTTTTCACCTGCCATTGTTTATGCAATAATTTCAGTTGGTGGTCATGTTCTGGGTCTCTGGAGAGCGCCTAAAGACAATTCATGTTGTAACAGATGCTATATAGATAAAATTGAATTAAATTCAAGTCATCTTGTACATATGGATGCATTGCACTTTGTCAGTAGTTTTCTTTTTTCTCCGCAGAAATTTAGAAAACAGCCACCAAAACTGTGAATAGTTTAATCTCCTCAACAAATTTATGCATATATTTGTTCTGGGTTAATCCAAAAACACATGCCCAAAGAGCATTTTTTTCAAAAGTAAAACTCATTTTATGCTTCGCTGTAGGTGATTTTTGTCCTCTCTGAGAGAATTAGTCTCAGGATCCAATGACGTATCATAGATCAACCTATAATACTTAACCAGACACCAAACTTTTTCCTCCTGACCTGCCTGAACATCCTTGTGGAAAAGAGTTTAGAATTGTTTTATTGTTAGATTTGATTCTATTAATGCTGACCCCGCTGAAGGTAAAATTGTTTGTTTTTTGTTGGACTATTTTAAGCAAAATTAGGGCATATATTGAAGTGTTTGAGTGTGACTTTACTTGCCTCCTACTGAAATAGTTTCCTTGTGCTTGATCCATGTAGCATCGTTGCATGTTGCCAAAAGATTCTCCAGAGAAGACAACAGAAAATGACTGGCGCATGAGGAAGAAATTTGACAAGATGTTAAAAGGCTTGACTCCAAAAAAACATCTCGGTAGGAGATTTTAACAGGATATAAATGTTATTTTTAAAACTGTCGGGTGTCTTTTGCCATTTCATGTTTTTGTTTTCACAGCTGAAGAGATGTCACCTATCATTATTGATGAGGAGAATGGAATAATCTATAGCCCTGGTTTGAAAAGATCTGAGTCTATGGCACAGCGTTTGAAAGAAATGAAACACAAAAGGGAAAACCTTTCACCCACAGGTATGTACAACTGCAAGAGTAGACCATGTTGAATTAACAAATACATTACAGCAGATTGATTCAAATCACTGCCTTTCAGCTTCACAAATGTCTGAAACCTGCTCCCCCACTGCGCTGCAGCCTTCGCTTGGGAGCACACCAACTGTCTTCAAATTTAAGTGTAAGAAAACTGGGCAAGGTCCTTTCGTTATTGATCCTAGCACAATTGCAACATATTTGTTTTCCCAAGACAGAGGGTGTTGAAGGTAGTCTGTAATTGGGTTCAAGTTATTCTGTTCTTTTCTTCCGACAGTCTACTGTCTTTTCAGATTTGTAATTACTTGTAATGATACTGTATAAGACCATGGAAAGGAATATCAATATTGTTTGTTTGTTCTCATGAAATTCATGCATTTCAGCTTTTTTGACATTAATAAAGGAGTTTGCACAGCTTTAAAACAAATATGTAATCTGAAAAACATGTTTGGGCTGCACAGCATACAAATTAGTTTAATCATTTAAATAAAGATGGCTGTTGCAATGCTTGATAAGAAAAAAGTGACCATTTCCGATACTTTAGTCAACCTAAAATGTGTTCTTTAGGGACAGCGCCATTCAATTCAATTTTATTTATATAGCGTCTATTACAACAGAAGTTGTCTCTAGGTGCTTTCCAGAGACCCAGAACATGACCCCCGAGCAATTATTACATAAACAATCTTTGAGTGGCAGTACACATATGACAAGTTAAAAATATTTAAACCAAGCCTTTTTGTAAATATATATATTTACAAAAAGGCTTGTTGAGCAAACATTTGGGTGGAAGATGATTACACCTTTTATATAAAAATGCTATTTGACATCCTATATTTGAGTTTCTGTTTGAACATTTTCTGATTTTATTGTGCTTAAATGACTAATGGTTATTTATTTTCAACCTACAGTAGATGACCTGTCAGATGATGATTCCTGTGCTTTTGTTGCTGATCGTGGTGTGTCACCTGATAAGGAAGATGGAAGGTCACACTCTGATTTTGGAAACTCTGAGCATCTTGAAAGTGACTCTCTGAAGCCATGGCTTTCCCCCCTTCGTGATGTGCCAAAACGGATTCAAACTGTGCTCGACTGTCATCACTTTGAGGAGAAAGAGGATAAAGAAGGGAATGAACCAAACAAATCAATAACTTCAGTCAGAAAAAAAGCCGCAGAGAAGCCCAAATCTGGAGACTTTTTAGAGAGTCCTTTACAGGAAAGATCTGACAAGAGCAAAACATGTGAAGAAAAAAAACAATCTCGGACAAGATCATCAACCCCATCACCCAATAAAAAGGCAAGGCAAAAAATGGGAGCAACTAAACTCGTTACAGACACTGAATCCCATATTTATCCTGAATGTGTGAATTCTGTAAGTACCCTTTCATCATCGAACTTGTCAGTTGATACATCAACTAGAATGTCAAAAAAAGCGTGTCTGGTAAAGACAACAGACAGAAAAGCAACCAGACGCAACACGTCAACACCCTCCGCCTTTATGGGAGCTCTCACTCTTTTGTCTCTCAATGATTCAAAACATGTTGCCTCCAGTTCTACTGATGGAGATGATGTTTTTGACGACTGTTTCTCTCAACTTAACCTTAAAAGTCCTGTTGTACATAAGCTGCCTGAGAATTGCAATATTCAGTTACCTTTTGAGTTGGGCTCTTCCCCAAAGAAGAGGAGAAAAAGAAGAGAGACCTTTGGGTCTGAAACTAATGACACAAAAAGGCAGAAACTAGCGGGAAGCCATAGAGGCAAAAATCCCAATCAGTTCAGTGGAAGCACTGAACCTCAGAGCCTTCAACAACAGGATGGAGAAATATCAATCCCACCTCTGGATAGTTACAGTGCCAATGTGATGACTAGAAGGCAAAGACGACAAACATTTACAAGCGCTGCTAAAACCTCAAGTGAAGGAGGAAAACCGAAGCAAGCATCTACACCAGGACAACTATCATTACAATCGCAGGACCCTTCTCATAGCTTGGAAAGTGAGTAATAAGGATACAGAATATAGAAGAGGTTAAAGGTGTTTTCAGCCATGTATTTAGTAAATACATATAAATACTATTTACAGCCATTGTTAGGGGGTTTCATACTTCAGTCTGCTCCACTACATCCCCATCTCTGCACTGTGTGCCTGTTAGAGCTGTCTGCTACCTGCTTCTGAGGTTCAGCACCAAGATGTGAAATAGGATGGAGATAAAGATGAGGAAACTGGATATTTCTACTCTAATCAGAACCTGTGATGTCAGTCACAGTAGCATACAAATTTGAACAGCTTACTAAAATTCTTTTTGACCTATTATCTGGATATTGGGTGGTTTCAAAAGGTTGGCAGTTATTAATTGTTCATTCATGAAATATTCAAATCTTGAACTAATATGAAATTATCTTAAATATGTTTACAGTATATGTGCGTTCACCTGCCACTTTTCTAGGTATGCCTGAATATTAAAATGTCTGGATAATTGATCAAATATATATATTTTTTTAAAGATCATATTTGATACTATACTACTCTTCTGTACAGAAATGGCAAAAAAAGTCTTTGCAACGCCTGCACTTGTCTTCAGAATGTGAAGTGCTTTGTCATTGACACAGCATATCTCTCTGTTAGAAGCACCGAAAACCTTTTTGTTATTTCCCAGGTGGTGTTTGATAACAGTGGTAGAAAATGCTGGATTGAGTTTTAATGACTGTGAAAACTGGGATATAGCACTCTATAAAAGTCTGGGTAACACCGGTCTTGTTGTTTTATCAAAGGTCCATATGCCATTTTGTTTACTGTTCTTATTGATCAAGCACCACAATAAAGTTGTTTTACTATGATTACAACTCAACAACTGATTGTGTTTAGATTCTGCTGACTAGACTTCCTCTGTTCTGTGTGCTACTACCGCTATCGTCCTTTAGCTTTTATCCAAAGCGACTTACATATGAGAGAACACAAGCAAGAAATACTTGCGAAACACTGCTCTAGTGAGCAGTGTTTGATAGTCAGGGCTGAGCACACGTGGGGGATGGATGCATGGGGTCGGTTGATCTGATCTCGAAGCTGAGGAGAATTTGCATATGGAAATCCTGCATGTGAAAATCACAGATGCTCCTATTATGCCTGCTCTTGCTAAATTTCTTTACTGCTTAATCCATTTTGTGCCTCAAAATCACATGTATTGCTTGACTGATATGGGTTTTCTGTGGTCAATGCTAATTATTAAAAAAGGCCAACAATTGATTAACTGATTAATCTTTCTACCTTTTACTATCAAAACTGTCCCTAGTGTTTGCATATTAATATAGAGGCTGAACAATAAAAAAACATAGCCATGAAAAGTGATAAAACAACAGGAAACGGGGTGCCCAAGACATATGCACAGTACTGTATGATTCACAGAATTTGTCAAACTAATCAGATGCTTATCAGATTAGAAATGTTTAACCATGAATGTGATCATTATGAACACATTGGCTGTTTATTTTCCTCCAAAGAGACAAGAGAAAGCCCAAACCATGCTCTACATACCATGACAGGCTTACAAAACTCACTTGAGGGGTTAAACATTTAGGACCAAAGGGGTTCCAGCGGTTTTCTGGTTTCTTAGTTCAAAACAATCCAAAGACATGCCTGTTGGGTGAATTGGTTTTTCAGAATCGACTGGAGGACAGAGGGTAAGTGATCGACTAGCAACCAGATTATGGTGTACCCCACTTTTCACCCATGGCAGCTGTAGAGGCCCCAACCTGCTGATAAAGCCAGTTTGGATGGATGACTTGGCCAGCAGATCAATAAGTGTGGTAAATTGATGACAGCGTGTACAGGGCTGACAATCAAGACCCTTGAAAGGATAAATAGTTATAGATGTTGGATTACTTGTGGGAACCAAAGATGTACGGTATACAGTGAATGATATGTATGTATTTATGAAGTAACTGATGGCTTTTTTTTTTAAGTCAAAGAAAAACAATTAATTCTGTTTTTATAGAAATTAATAGTCTTTGCATTTTTGCTGTAGAGAGGGTGTAACAAAATTATTTAAAACCTTATATTTTTGATTTTAAATTGGGTTTGCAGTCAAGAGTAAAAGTGAACTTCGAGTGAACACGGTAAACTGCACCAGCTGTTTGATAGCTGGAGTGACACTCCCCCTATTTTCAAATGTTCATCTTGTTTTCAAATGTAGGTGGAGGAGATGACTGTATGGCTGCAGCTGGGTTCACACAGATCCCCCTTGAAGCTGAAGGAAATCACAAAAAGCCAGACAGCTTGACTCTTCAGAAAATGGTCAATAAAACAAAGGTAAGTACGTTTGTCTCAGCGTCTGGCTGAATTGAACTGTTCTGTGGTTGAATCCTTGGCTTCGCTGTGGTTTATGTTGATAATTCGTAATTTTGATTTGTTCAATGCGGGTATGAATTTGAAAGGACATTTTTCTTCCAACTGTTCACCAATAGTGAGCAACATTAGGCTTTTTCTTACAAACTGCACTTCACAGGTAATATAAATATGAGCAAGGTATCTGTTATGTATTTCAGTGAGCTTACCAATAACACCTGAATTACACAGAATATATGGACACCACTTTACAATTACAAGCCTTTCTGATCAGACCAACAATAAAGCTATCAGATAAAAGGTCTCTGGGGAGATGTGACATAATGTTGTCTTTTTTTCAGCAACAGCTTTTTGAGGTTGCCAGCGTAACGAAAACAGAACTGCAGGTGCATTTCACAAGCGAGGAAGTTATGCTACCTTCACAGAGCCAAAACACAGGAAACCATGAGGACTAGAAAAACTAATCTACATGCATCACACGCTTACAGCTATGGATGCATATGATCTTGTGCAGAGAAAAAAAAACAACCAGTAATACAAATACAGCTGATGTTTGCTTTACTTCCTAAACTTATTGTATCTCAGAAATGTACTTTTTTTTCACAGTGTGTTCTATTTGTCCGACTAACTTGTGCAGACCAACAAACAGCCCGATTATTATGGCAGTGGTTACAGTGGCAGATGATTATTAATCAACATCATTTAATTAACAGCACTTGACTGTTACTTATCTCATAATTTTCAATGAAAGCAATATGGGTGTACTGAGTTTTTCTAGCACTGCATCTGCATTGTGCCTTGGTTTTTGTTACAAAAATTATACGATGAATAATATGATTTGTTTAAAGTCTATGACACCATCACCAGCACCTTGATGTTCCCATGACTACAGTTGCACATTTGATTCAGAGTTTAGGGTATGATAATGATAAACTGAAGAGGCTGACAATATGAATGGTCCAAGGTCAATGTACATTAGTTTCGCATCACAACATCCATCATTGTTTTGAACCAAAGTGGATGACAGAGAACTTCCATTGTTAAACAACTGTGAAAAGAGGTGAAACAGTATGGAAATGAAACCCTTCAAAGTTGAGACATCTGGAGAAGTGTGTTTTTGAGGATTGGGCCAAAATACCTGTCTACAGGTGTGGATGTTACCGAAATCACTTGATCGCAGTGATTCCCTCAAAAGGGTGTGCAACAAAATACTAAGATAAGGGTATCAACTAATTTTCCCAGGCCGATTTCACTTCTTTCTTTTTTTCATTATTTATTCAATCATTTATATTCTGTTGAACCACAATTCAAAAGCAAAGTCTGATTTTCATCAGTCAATTTTAAGTAAGTTAGTATTTAATTGCAATTTATTTCAGTGACCATTGAGGATTTTACTTTCTTTAATGGAAGGAAACCTAGAAATTTGTTCACGTCCGTAAATGAATCCTCTTTTTCAGTTCAGAGTTTACACATAATTTGCTTTCTGTAAAAAAAAAAGAAAAGGCATCTGGTGTAACTCATAACTGCAAAGGCTGCTACGTATGCCAGTCGAGCTTAAAACAACTGGTAATATTGTCTGCAAAGAAATAAACGTCAAAGAACATCTAAAACTTACAAATGTTTTTGTGAATAGGTTTTCTTCTATATCCCAATTTTATTATTAATTAAGGTTTCTCAGTTTTAGAATTTGATTTATGCCCCGCTATATAAAACCTTAGGAGGGGAAAAAAGGTGAACTTTCGCTTGAATGTACGTCATATGTTATCATTTTCGTCATATTAAATAATTTTTTCAACAAATGACACAATGAGTATGATCTTGTCAGATATTCAATTGGACTCGCGTTATCTACTTTGTGGACTTTGTTAAAATCTAATTAAAGGTTTGGGTGATATATATGCAGATACAATAAATTGAAGTTCTAAAGCATTTCTAGACAGATTTTGCTTCACACATAATTATTGACCCCCCCTCATGTTTTCTACCGCTTTTTTCTGTAAGTTATCCTAAAATGAAAACAGTTTCTTTTACGATCATAGTAAGCTATTTGCAGGTGCTTTTGTGGTTTTGTGAGGAATCTGATTATTAAGTATTAAGTCTGAATGACTTAGAAATTACCTAAAATACTAACGTTTCTTCGGTTCTCTTATCTATCACAACAACAATCCATCCGTCCATTTATTACCTATACCCACTAGGGCTGGGGATCGATTCAAATGTCAAGAATCGATTCGATTCCGATTCTTAAGATTCAGAATCGATTATCAAGATTTGATTCGATGCCGATATTGATTTGGGTTAGTGTTATTAAAACTGTTTTTTGAGCTGTTGCATGAATTATATGACTGTAGTTATGCAAAATATTACTATTTGTATTATATTGAGATTAAACAGCAAGTATTGCAGCTAATGATGCTGTAAGGACCAATCAGCTCCCAGAATGCTGATAGAACTGAAACAGAAATATCATGTGGGTCAGAATTACCAAACAGATCCAGGGCAGCAAACAGAGACGGATGAAATCGGTTTTATTTTTTCCCACATTCCGTTTTTATTTGTTCCATTTTCGGTCTATTTTGGTTTTTAATTTTTGAGCATTTGGTTTTTAGCATTTTTTGCAAATGTAACCCCAAGACAGTATATAAAGTAATGAAATATAGACAATTTATGCAATTATAACCTAACACTTTAATGTTTTCATACCTTTAAACATATTTAAAGGCAAAAACATGGCACCAGTTATTCTCGTGTCCAACAAAACATTCCTTTTTTGGGGATAAACAAAAAAATAACCAATAGTTGTAATGTAATGATGAAAAAAAAAATACATAAATAAATAAAATTAAAAAAAAATCGATCTTTAAACATATGAATCGATTTTTAGGAATTAATATGAGAATCGATTTAGAATTGGGAAATCGATTTTTTCAACACAGGCCTAATACCCACATATTCCTACAAAAAGCCTTAAGCAGGCCTTCTCCAGTTATCTGGGTGAAATGTGGAGGTACACCCTGGACAGGTTGGCAATCCATCACAGGGCCACTAAAAGAAAAAACACTCTGAACTTCACTCTGAATATAAACTGATCCTCATTGGGGAAAGTTTTCATTTAGATTTTTTACCCTCTTAGCTGCTTTTTGTAATTGGCTCTCATGGTTCATTAGACCTCAAAATATGCGGCGGTTCAGGGCCCTCATTTCTCTGCGATTGCTGATCAGCAGCACGTCCAGCAGCCAGCAAGGAGACTCGGTCATACTGAGAAGAATTTCCTTAATTTATGCTGGAAGTGTTTGTGCTCAGAGGCCGGACTGCAGTTCACACCATCTCCTTGTCAGAAGCTCATTATACGCAGCTCATTCTCTTGTGCCTGAATGCTGTGCAGCTGCCAAAACATGCCCACTTCATAAAGATAAGCTGGAGTCCCTTTTGGGGAACTTGTAAAATAGCTGCCCACTTTCTTTTCTTTTTTTCTTCTTTTGATTGGTTTTATACATTATCTTTTTTAATACATGATTTCATAATAATCAGCTTCTGGGGTCCATTATTCTGCAGAGAACCCTGCTGTGGATTAGTACAATCTGAAATGTAATCTAAAACAAAGGATACTGTACCTGAACAACCAAGGAGAAATAATGTGCCAGTGATGTTATCAACGTTGTTCTCAACTTTGGTGTATCAGATTATGTGATATTCAGTGGCCGTTGGCACTGAATGTGTTTTGGCACCTCTGTGCTCAGCAGGCCTTAACCTCTGACTTTCAGCTGGGGGACTAAATATCAGCAAAGCAGGAAAAGGGCTTGGTGGTCCTGTTTGTATCTGTCGCTGAGGTGTTTGTGTTGATGATAGCTTTTTGAACTTGGGCCAAAGTATGTGGCTGGATGGGCTGTAGTCATCAGACTACAAACACAGTTATGTTACAGTGGTTCTGGATATGTTTTTCTTGTTACCGTAATATTTTCTTTTGTCTTTTTGTAATCTTTCACCCAGCAGGTTTAAAGTATGCTCTTTGATAATAAGTCTGTCACTGATCATCCAGCCAAACAGATCAAAGTATTGAACGTGATATAAACTATACTGTGCTTTCAGTTTTATATTATTTCAGGAATAGTAGCTGCTGTATTTGTTTTGCTCCATCGAAGTGTAAATTTGGGAAATTCACACATTTCCCTCTTTCTCTTTCTGACGATATAAAACACAAGGCAGAAAACACGTGTGTTTATTTCAACATTTGTCTATATTTGACTGCCAAGTATGTGCGTGTGAGGAAGACGGTGTGTTGTTTTTGTTAACAGGCTGTGAGGTCCAGACCCACAGAAGAAAAATACATCACTAAACACCCTGAATTTATCAGAAATATGCTTCCATCTAGGGATGGGCGGTATGGACTAAAAAATGTATCACGATAATTTCTGGCATTTATCCAGATAACGATAAAAATTACGATAAAAAAAAAAATACCAATTCAACTCCACCTTTGTAACTATAAATCTATCGCTCTCTCAGATCCGCCATGTTTGTTACACAAAAACTTCATCAACAGGAATTTATCCTTTTTTCTTTCTTTCTTTCTTTCTTTCTTTCTTTCTTTCTTGCTCATTTCCTTCCTTCCTTCTTTCCTCCTGCTCTCTCCTTCCTTCTTCCCTTCCTCTTTTCTCCCTTCCTTCCTCCTTTCCTTGTTTTCTCCCTTCCTTCCTTCCTTCCTTCCTTCCTTCCTTCCTTCCTTCCTTCCTTCCTTCCTTCCTTCCTTCCTTCCTTCCTTCCTTCCTTCCTTCCTTCCTTCCTCCTGCTCTCTCCTTCCCTTCCTCTTTTCTCCCTTCCTTCCTCCTTTCCTTGTTTTCTTCCTTCCTTCCTTCCTTCCTTCCTTCCTTCCTTCCTTCCTTCCTTCCTTCCTTCCTTCCTTCCTTCCTTCCTTCCTTCCTTCCTCCTGCTCTCTCCTTCCCTTCCTCTTTTCTCCCTTCCTTCCTCCTTTCCTTGTTTTCTTCCTTCCTTCCTTCCTTCCTTCCTTCCTTCCTTCCTTCCTTCCTTCCTTCCTTCCTTCCTTCCTCCTGCTCTCTCCTTCCCTTCCTCTTTTCTCCCTTCCTTCCTCCTTTCCTTGTTTTCTTCCTTCCTTCCTTCCTTCCTTCCTTCCTTCCTTCCTTCCTTCCTTCCTTCCTTCCTTCCTTCCTTCCTTCCTTCCTTCCTTCCTTCCTTCCTTCCTTCCTTCCTTCCCATACGTTGTGCGTGGATTTAACGCAGAACCATAAATCAGTTTTACACAAAAACATCATCAACAGGAATTTATCGTTTTTAGGCGAGATGACAAATTCTTATCGTGAGGAATGTTTTTGACGGTTTATCGTGAACGGTAAAATATCGCCCATTCCTACTTCCATCATAGTAATCAAACTCCTAATGACCATTTACTCAATTTGTAGGATTCTTGAAAATGTTGAATCACTTGTTTAAGTTTTGTATGTTCATCTTTGTTTCAGCCTGTAAGAACACTGGTCATGACAAGTATGCCCACTGAGTAAGTTCTGCTCACTGAATTGTTTTTCATCACTGCTATCATTGATTGTATTTAAAACAATGTTAATACATTAGATGGCCAACTGACCAAAGGCAATGCTGTCATGATTTTTTGCATTTGATAGTTATACCCCGTCTGCTTCTTGTAGGAAGCAGAACACTGTGGTTCAGGTGGTGAAAGCACTGGGTGGTTTTTCAATTGTTGACCGAGTGTGTGAGAGCACGACTCATGTGGTGTCTGGGGGACACAGACGGACTCTCAACATCCTGCTGGGCATAGCACGTGGCTGCTGGATCCTCTCTTTTGAATGGGTAGGGATGTTGGATGCTCAGAAACAATTATGTATATGACGCCGTTGAAAAACCAATTGCGGTTTGTTCAAAATGTCTTTTAATTCTCATTTCCTTGAGTAGATTCTCTGGTGTTTGGAACACAGGCAATGGATTCCAGAAGAACCATATGAACTTTCAGACCAATTTCCTGCTGCACAAGTAAGCATCAGCACTAGCTAAGTGATACACAGACTGAACATCCTTGTAAACGTCATAATAGTCACAGTAAACCTTATAAAATGTTTTTAAATAGTTCTGATTTTTAGCAGTATTGATTTAATTGGACTTTACATTTGTAATTTATTATTTCTTTCTGTGCATGGCAGAGAGGTAACCATTTTTATTAGGTTACCGTAGTCTTGTTTAACTGTCTTTTTATGGTTAGGAATCATCTATTCCACAAAATGTAATCTTTGACTATGCTTTTACCACGCATTATGATCTGAATAAGGAATAATTGAATTCATTCTACTGATTTAGTATAGTGTATGCATAATGTTTAAAGTTTTATGCAGTTTTTAAGGGGGGCAATCTTATAACTTTTATTATTTTAAAACTAAAGCGAAGACAGTGGGGTTAAACCTGCTAAATGTCACTACCTGTGATCCAAAAACAATCCGTTTGTTTTTCCTGACACATCCTGTGTTAAATGTTGGTCGTGCCTCTTCCTGAGCCCGTCATTCATGAATCACTGTCCTGTGATGCTTTTGTCAGATAAGACGCACGGTCTTGGTGTCAACAGATCTCAATATTTCTTCTTTAAATTGTATGAAGGCTTTTGTTGTGATAGATGAATAATTTTCTTGTGCCGGTGCCTTTTTATCATTCCTAGTTACTTACGGATGCTTCTAGCATTCCTCATGCTTTCCTGTTTCATTTACTTCCTGTGCCCAGTTGGCTGTAGCGTTGCCGTCATCTGTGAGCACCGTGGGAGAAGCTGTTTTGAGTTATTTCAGATGTGTTGCTGTAGCAAACTTCATGCATATGATATCTTGGGACCTAAAGTGATGCTTAATTGTTCAAATAATGATGCGTAAACTCAGTATCTCGGGTCAAATATTAATGGACTGACCTTGTTTTGCTGTACAAGGCCAACATGTAAACAATTATCTTTTTATACTTCAATTTAGTTCTTTACCATTCTACCCCATCTGCCCCTGGATTGGGTCGTCAGAGTGGTGCAATTGAATGATCACGACTGTATTAAAGACAATTTATGTCCAATATCAAATCAATGAAGAGGGCCTGCCATATAGGGATGGGCGGTATGGACTAAAAAATATATCACGATAATTTCTGGCATTTATCCCGATAACGAAAAAAATGGCGACTAAAAAAAAAAATACCAATTCAACTCCACCTTTGTAACTATAAATCTATCACCACATTCAGTCTTTGGAGCCAAAACACTGCTGTAAAAGATACTAAATACTACTAAACGTCATCAATTACATTGAATTAATAAAAACCAATTAAATGAGTTACACCTGTACTGCAAAACTGGAATGACTCAGATCCGCCATGTTTGTTGCACAAACACGTATCAACGGGAATTTATCTTTCTTTCTTTCTTTCTTTCTTTCTTTCTTTCTTTCTTTCTTTCTTTCTTTCTTTCTTTCTTTCTTTCTTTCTTTCTTTCTTTCTTTCTTTCTTTCTTTCTTTCTTTCTTTCTTTCTTTCTTTCTTTCTTTCTTTCTTTCTTCCTTCTTTTCTCCCTTCCTTTTTCTCCCATCCTTCCTTCCTTCCTTCCTTCCTTCCTCCCTTACTTCTTTTCTCCCTTCCTTTTTCTCCCATCCTTCCTTCCTTCCTTCCTTCCTTCCTTCCTTCCTTCCTTCCTTCCTTCCTTCCTTCCTTCCTTCCTTCCTTCCTTCCTTCCTTCCTTCTTTTCTCCCTTCCTTTTCTCCCATCCTCCCTTACTTATTTTCTCCCTTCCTTCCTTCCTTCCTTCCTTCTTTTCTTACTTATTTTCTTCCTTCCTTCCTTCCTTCCTTCCTTCCTTCCTTCCTTCCTTCCTTCCTTCCTTCCTTCCTTCATTCATTCCTCCCTTCCTTCCTTCCTTCCTTCCTTCCTTCCTTCCTTCCTTCCTTCCTTCCTTCCTTCCTTCCTTCATTCATTCCTCCCTTCCTTCCTTCCTTCCTTCCTTCCTTCCTTCATTCATTCCTTCCTTCCTTCCTTCCTTCCTTCCTTCTCTTCTCCCTTCCTTCCTTCCTTCCTTCCTTCCTTCCTTCTCTTCTCCCTTCCTTTTCTCCCATCCTCCCTTACTTATTTTCTCCCTTCCTTCCTTCTTTTCTTACTTATTTTCTTCCTTCCTTCCTTCCTTCCTTCCTTCCTTCCTTCCTTCCTTCCTTCCTTCCTTCCTTCCTTCCTTCCTTCCTTCCTTCCTTCCTTCCTTCCTTCCTTCCTTCCATAAATCAGTTTTACACAAAAACGTTGTCAACGGGAATTTATCATTTTTACCGCGAGATGACAAATTCTTGCCGTGGGGAATTTTTTTGACGGTTTATCGTGAACGATAAAATATCGCCCATTCCTACTGCCATAGCAGTGCACACTATGTTATTACCCAGGCTGCAAAATCTCCGATGTGCTCCTCCTCAAAATGTGATAACACTAAGCATAGCAACGCTTCATCTGTTTTCTTCACTCCAGCTTTGTTCTATTTTCTGTTTTTTAAAGTTCTGCCACTCTTTGTATAGAGTCTTTAAACTTCTTGTAACATCTATAGTTTCTCTGTGTTGCAGTAATTTTCATAAAAATGTATTTTTGGAGATCAACTCCAATTACGTTATCTTTGACTCTTAAACTGGAGTTAAATCTTATAACTTTGGTTTTAGCTGTGCTGCGCAAAGGGCAGTATATTTTTGACCCGCTCAGTACGAACCCTGAAAAAACCAAGTCAAAATCACAAAATCCCTGAACTTCCCTTTGAGTGTGTTGCTCTATTTAAATGGCTAATTAAAGAACTGCTGACTATGTGGACACAGTTACAATATGGTTGTTTTTTGTTTTGCAAGGGTGAACTCGATGCTATTTTCCTTTTTTTCACGAATTACCACAAGCTTGTCATCTCGACCACCAACTGTTGAAATGTGTGGTGTGGGGAAAAAAAGGATAACCATATGTTTTTAGCACTTTGAATTTATTTTAGTATTTTGCTGTAGCTGAAAGTTCACAAAAAGACTTTCTGAAAAATACTGCGATCATAAGTAAGTCGCTCATCAACCAAGCTATAAATTCTCTTGTTAATTGGCTATAAGAGTTGAGGTTTCATCACAAACTTCAAAGAGAAGCTCTGCCTTGTGTTGTGTTCAACGTCAGTGGTAGAGTAGCTGATAAAGCTTTACTTTCCAGTGTTAACAGACAACATATTCAGCTTCCAAATGTATCTGGATTTCTCACACTTTCTGCTCCTTTAAAATATATTTTTCAATACATAAACAATACAAAAAAAGGGTTTTGCCATGTAAGAACATTCAGAAAGGAACAGCAGAATATATTAAGATAACTCTTCCTAGTTTATGTGCAAAGACAATATTAAGCAGCTCAGGCCCTCAATATCTCTAACAGATCTCCTTCATATAATTAAGTTAAATATTGGACTTAAAATGTACATATAAATTAAACAACAAATGTACATACATTACTATGAGAAAACAGTTTTTTTGTTGTATTTTCACACTGGAATTTACATTTTAAGCATTCAAAGGAAGAAAAAAAACACACATAAGGATCTCTTTGAGCCAGTTCTTTATCTGTATATGTACCATAATCTTTTTATACAATGATATCATTATCTGTTATTCAAATAGAAAAATGGGTGTTTGAGCTGAATTGATATTGTTGAAAAAATACATTTACACAATGTTACATTTTACTTTGGCTTTTCCTCCCTCCTCAGCGAGCTGTTATAACAGAATTGAACCACCATGCTAAGACTGTTTCACAACTTTTTTGCTCCAATCCCATAATTCCAATTATAAAATGCATAAATATGGACAGTTATGCACACAAAAAAGAAAAAAAAGACATCCATGAAGTGCTTTGGCTCCTCTGAACTGTTGATTTTGGTGTTTGTCAGGCAGAATTTCCCTCCCCCTTTGATTGATCTGAGTTCTGGTTCACAGTGAACCTGAGAAGTCTGCAGGTCTGATCATCATTGAAGTTGACTTCAGTGAGTAGCCTGAGCCTTTCCAGTAGTACCATTTGATTCCATTGAAACGATTGGAGTTTTGGCCTTGTTGGTAATACATACCATTCAAATTGGATGGACCGCAAGCATCGAACCACCAGCCTAAAACATCAAAACACCATCAGTTTTATATTAAAAAAGAATAATGCATAACACAGACACACATCATTTCATTATCCTAATACTCCTTTGATCAAAGTGGAAAACTTTAACTTGATAAAAGGCCAAAGTTGTGTCCTTGACAGGCTCCTTGTCAAGACCCATATTGCACTTTCTCTGAAAGCAGAGCTGGATATTTGATGGTTTATTTGACGGGTTCATTTTCAACCCATCTTGACAAATCCTATTTTGCTCTTATTACTCAGTGCTACTGAGTCACAATCATGTTTAGCGTGCCTACAGAGTTCCCCTTGTGAGAGACCCCTCATGGGAAAAAGGAATGGGGTTACGGCTTTTATCCTTTCAAGCTCACTTGGCAGACCCCAGTACAGACAGAGACAAACGTCTGGCTGGAGAGTCCACTTTCAAGGGAACGGAGGAGGACTTTTTAGTTACACAAGGAGAAAAGGAAAAGCTCTGTTCCCAGGCTATTAATGTCAGCTATTGTCGCCACCGAATTCCCCAATGAGCTGATCAGTGATTAAGTCTGAGCTAATTGTGCTCTTTGACACGGCTACAAAAGTACAGGAGCCCCATAAGATGCCCTTGAAGTTTTTTGGGGGTTGTGCCAAGACTTGCGCTAGTGGGAATTGTTCCACAAGTGCTTAGCCCTTAAAATATGTATTATATATATTATATTATAATTATAATATATTATTTATATATATATATATATATATATATATATATATATATATATATATATATATATATAATGGCAAATTTATCTACGTGAGATTATAGTGTTAATAAATGAATGAGTCAAACAGTGTTAGTGCGTTTGTGGGCTAGTTTTTCATATATATATATATATATATATATATATATATATATATATAATGTGTGTGTGTGTATATTGGAGTCTATTAGAATTACTCCCAAAAAAAAAAGTTAAAAAATCAGTTTCTTACCTCCTGTTGTCAATTGTGAGCATTTGCAAACACATTTGTCGTTGTCTGCATCCTTTGTACTGAAACCACTTCCTGGCTGCCCAATGCTGCTTATTTTGCCTGCTGTTCCACTGTAACCTTTAAGGTGTATCCTGTAGAATGCAAAAGGAAAAATGAAGGAAGAGGAGGAGGAAGTCTGTGATTGCTGTTCCTCAAAAGGCGCGACTTAACTCACTAATACAATTCTTTAGCCCAAGCTTTTACTAGTACTCGATCTAAAATAAGTTTTGTCATAAAAATGTTTACCAATAAACCACAACATTATGACCATCTTCCTAATAATTAAATAGATAATTCTCATTTCAGGTGGAATGGCTCTGACCAGTCAGGGTTTAGACAATGAATATCAGATATTGTTGAGGGGTGTCTGGTGCCGAGATGTTAGCTAAAGGGCTTTTAATTGGGGCCTTTGTAAATGAGGTTTGTTTCCCACAGATGCCATCAGATTGGTGTCTGGGGTCTTGGATGTTCTATCAGGTTCTCTGAGATCCTTCTGCAGTACTTGCGGGAGCCACTGTTGGTCTTCTGGGGGGGAGGTGGCTACAGAAGGCAAGTGCTGTCACCGTATGGGGGTGTGATTGGTTTGCAAAAATGTCTAAGTAGGTGACAAGTAGCAGTGCAACATCCATGTGAATACCAAGAAGAAAGTTTTCCCAGAAGAGCATGGCTCTGTTACAAATCACTTAGTTTACCTCTCAGGGGGTTTTAATGTTGGCTGATTGTGAGAGTATTCGTTATTATCACTTATTTGGATTCTAAAAAATTATTTGGTGAAATCTGCCAGTTTCTGATTATTTTTGTGTATTTAAAAATCCCTTTGGTAACTTTATTTTGATCATGTTTTTATTTTATGGCAAATTAATTAAGTAATTTTCTTTCATTTTAGGTATGTGGTTTGACGGAACCAGCAATTACAATACCAAACTAGTCATATCTAAATATAATACCTAGAACATTTTTTTGTCTGTATTTTTCTAATATAAACCAGTTTATTTGGTTTTCTTTGAACTAATGCCAAAACATCAGGTTGTGTATTAGTCCTCTACATTTAGAGGAATTTGTATAATTAAGTTTTTCAGTAGTAGTAAGTAAGCATTTATGATCTCAAGTAATCTTTTAATGATTGAATATTTTTTATATGATAATACTTATAGCCAGGATTTTCTTCTTTTATCTTTATTATGAAGGTAAAAAAAAAGTGTCATTACAAAAAAACATAGCTATGCTAAAGATGGCTGTTTAGACATGTTTTTATTTGTTCAGGAATATGGTTTCTCTTGAAGCCAGTTGCCTCTGAATATTAAAAGAGGAGGTAACTGAATGATTATGTGTTTCAGTTGTGCTTTAATAACTTAACTTAATAACTGCTGTAGAAGTAAAGCATCTTCTACTAATAAGGTTATTTTCCTAATTAACCACCATTTAGTATCTGACATATTTATCACTGAAGGAGAACATGTTAAAACCTGCCAGTAAACAGTTTACCTGTAATGCTGTGCTTCGTTGTCAAGAGTGACCTGATCATATTGTGAGAATGCCGAGTTTCCCTCCCAGTCACTGAGCTGAATTCTTAGTTTGTAGGCCTTTTGATTTGTGAGCCTGGACACAAAGTCGTTTCCCAACCAAAACTCACTTGAAGGTTCTCCAAACCCCTAAAAAGGAAAAAAAAAAAAAAAAGAAAGTAATTAAAGCCTGTGGAGACTGACTACTGTGACTAATGTAACTTTTTTTCTCTTTTCTTTTTAAATTAACATTAGCAACAGTAGACCAGCACAGGACCACACACACGCACACACGCTGTGCCATTACTTTCATGAAAAGCATCCTCCTTTTTTCTTTTTTTTCTTTCATTGTGATCAAAAATCACAATGCCGTTTTACAAGCTCCTGAAAACACACTTGACGTTCCAGATTGAATTTGGCTACTGTGATGTGCATTTCAAATCAAAAGCATAGCCTGGGTCATATTTTTCAACGGGAAGAATTTCTTCTCATCTGTTTTTACCTTTTTGTACTCCTGCCACGTACGGTGAAAGTCAACATGGCCATCAAAGCGTTTTTGTAGAACTGTCCAGCCACCTCCTTCTGTCTCCATGTCACAGAATGCCTTCACATAAAAGGGGGAAGAAAACTGCTGTGATTTATAATTCACAACTGATGCTTAATGTTAATTTATTATGCCACAATATCATTTTTTTTTCTTTTTGTTTTAATGAAACAAATAATGTTTTTGGTAAAAATGTAGAAATTAAGTCCAAGCAACTGAAAAGTTTCTAAGGAGATTTGGGTTTGAGGTTAAGCATGCACATCATTAACACAACTCGGATAAAGTTGTAATTAAATGACTGCCTTCAAAAAGTAAATATTACCTAACTCCTTCATGCAGAGTTTATTTAACAATTAAATTATGTGCCTGCGCATGTATACATGTGGCATAACATACGCATGTTTTCACATACGCACGGAGTGAATTTCAGTGATCTCAACTCCCCAGTTATGAGTCTATAATCTAAGTGCGCTGACCATATATCTAGAAACAATAAAACGGGATTACTGACCTTAACCTCCATGGTAGTGTTGGGGATTGTGAGAGTGTAGATGCCACTCTTGGAGTTTCCTGAAGTGTAGACTGCAGCACAATCCATGAATGTTGTAGGAGTGTCCCTCATCATGACAGTCTTTGGCTCTGCAGATGGAATAAGAAATGAAATAAATACTGATGTTATATCAGTACCACTCTCTGGGTAAAAGTTAAGGATATATTTGGCAGCTGAATGAAGACACTATAGAATAGAGTAGAGTGGCATGGCAGAAAGCTGGTTAATAATAAATAGGATAGGATAGGATAGGATTCGACTTTAATAATCCCCAAAGGGGAAACTTCATTGCCACCATGGCCACAACAATACAACATAGAACAATCAACAATACACATTAACATGTCTCCACCTAGGGACAGCAGTGGATCAATACAACAAAAAATAACCAGAATAAAGCGTCACACAGAGAAAGTTCACTTGGGCTGAGACCTTTTTATGAAGTTTGCATGTTCTACTGTGGCTGTCTGGGTTTTATCTGAGCACTCAGGCACATTTGTAGTTCAAAAACATGCATGCTGTATTGTTTGCTGGTTCTAAACTAAACATAGGTGTGAACTTGTGTATTTGTTGCACTTGTTTCTGTGACCCTGTGATGACAACCTGTCCAGAGCAGGAAGACCAACACCTGGCCTCTTAGCTCTACTCGTCTCCAGCCCCCAACAACCTTAAACATGTGGAAGTGTATGTAGCCAACTGGTGGATTGATGTTAGGATGACATAGGGCTGGGCGATATGGACCAAAAGTCATATCTCGATATTTTCTAGCTAAATGGTAGGGGTGTAACGATACACTAATCTCACGATACGATACGATACACGATATTGAGGTCACGATAACGATACGATACGATATTGTAGCAGTATTTTTTTTTTATAACAACCTTGAATGAGGAACATATAACTGGAAAAAATGGTCTTTTATTTGAAAGACACAAAATACAAAACAATACTGTGCGTTTGCCCTATTGTTACAGTTTGAAATGCTTTATAACTGTTTAAGTTTTAAAGAGAAAGCCAGGCCAACCATTTTCCACAAACTGAACTAAAAGTAAATGTCAGGTTTGCATTATGCATCTTCAGTTTCATACAAGTAAAAATATTTAGCCACAAACTGAATAGTTTCTCTCATGTATGATTTGACTTTTTTCTTTTCCAGAAATTTAACAACTAAAATTAAATAAATAAATAAAAGTAAATAAATACATACAATTTTACATGATAAAACAGATTGATTCATGCTCACCTTATAAGTGTAAGAGGAGATTTATTTTTGTTAAGAAGGTTATTTTGGTAATTCAGGGTTCATTATTTTATAAATATATTCTTCATATTTGGTAAATCAGGGACTATAATTACACTAGTCAGTTTATCTGTAGTGATTAGTCTGTTTTAGATTGGGCGGAGTGATACAGCACTAGGTGCTGTGTTGATGTTCTAAAATCCTACACTGTTGGGGGACATTAAACTACACTGGAACTCAGCAGAAGTTTCCCCGTTTATATCCTACTCACGACCCGAAAAAGGTTTAATTTAATAAGGTAAGGCTTCACTCTACACCAGACTTAAAAGTTCAGAGCTCAAAACCCCCCAAGAGTCCCGTGATCGGGACCGCAAAAAGGTACTACTTTCTTCTGAGCGGAGTAAGATTTTGGTCCGCGGTCGCGGTCGGATGCGCGTTTCTAGTCAACACAATAGATTAATATTAATAACCCAATATCGCGATACACTTTGTCACCTCCACGACACGTTTCGTGATGTTTTTGTATCGCGAAATTTCGTGGCACGATATATTGTTACACCCCTACTAAATGGCGATACTCGATACATATCTCGATATTTTTTCTGTGCCTTAATTGGGGTTTCCCCCAAAGCATTATAGCATAGCATCTCTTTTAGCTTCATTTTTTTCTGAGGCAAACCCTTAAAAAAAGTCAGTTTTAATACAAAGCCTCGTGCCAGCTTGAATAAAATAAAACAAATATCCCTTTCCTGCATAACAATTAAATTAAAATACACTGTGCAATTAATACAATGTAGACAGTAACAGGCAGACTTTTCCACTGAGGTTGACAGTTGTGCAAATAACAAAAAATTTGTGCAAATCTCAAATAAAACATTCAAGTCAATTTGTCAGAAAATAAGCTATATCAAAATCATTAAAAAAGAAAAACTGTAAAAAAAAAAAAAGTTTTTTTTTTTAAATCGATATAAACAATATTGTCTCGTGCCATATCGTGTTTGAAAATATATCTATATATATATATTAAAATCTCGATATATCGCCCAGCCCTAGGATGACATAAAACTGTGACTTACCTTGAGCAGAGCCTGCAGACAGGGTGTGAATTAAGTTGTTCACTGTGTCCAGTAGCTCCTGTTGCTTATGCTGCAGGACTGAGTTGTTTGAGGAGACTTTCAGCAGTTGCTGCTCCAGTTCACCTATGATGGCTGTTTGCCTCAGTATCAAAGTCTGGATCTGATCCTTTTCCTCTCGAAGTATCTTTAGCTCCACCTGCCTCTGCTCCTCCAACTCCTGCACTTTCTTCTCCAGAAGACTAGGGAGAACGAGGCATGTTCAGCAGCGGGCTTTGACTTTAACTCAATACTGTATGGTCACTCATCACAAAAAAATGAAACACTGGTTTTGTTTGACCTTGAATTTGATGTCCCCACCTGTTTTTGTCTTTCAGTTTGTTGATCTCGTTTGTTTGGACAATGAGTTGCTTTTCCAACTTGTTGGTTGATAATGAATTTTCAAGAATTTGACGCTCAAGTCTCGTTGTATGATGGATTACCTAAAACCAAAAGACCAAGGTGAAGCAGTTAATGAGTGTGTGTTCTAGACACGTCTTGTGATGGTTTCTTTATTCATCATAAAGGCTTCTGATATTATGTAAATGTTTCCACACAGCTCAAGTTTAATCCTTAACTATAAATAAGATGAATTCTGTTGTAAGTAAACAATTGCATCAGACATATTATCTGTAATATTAGGAATCAAATGTATAGCTTGCAACCCCTTAAGAATTATTTCTGAATCAACAAATGATCAAATCTAGTACAAAAACTATGTCATAAAAAAGTCCTAAACATGTTAACAGTCTGCAAAATGTGACAGGTGAATTGACAGATTTAGCTGTGTATTCCTTTCGGTGACACAAGTCGAGTTTTTTTTTTCACATCCAAATGGAACAAACAACCATTTTCCAAATGGAAAACCGGCACAGGAAAGAACATCCATATACTGTACCAATGCAGCAAACATACCTGAACAAGTGGAAACTTCTGAAAGCTACGCAATTTCACCGGCCAATGTATTGAACTAAACTTTAGGGTTGGAGACCTTGCCGCTTATTTCCCAGTTCGGAGGAACTGAACTCAGCAAAAAGCAGGTTGTTTACATGGATCCTAGCTGTATGACTCCATTGGAGCTGTTGATGTCTTTGAACAGACGGATGTCTGATTGTGACAAACTGATAGACCCCTTCTCTGGGAATACAAGTGTGCTAATAACAGGAAATGCTGTACAGTTGGCTCACATAAGGTCATTGACGTGTAGCCACAATAATAAACTGGCGCTATCATGCCTGTTTTTCCCCACTGCTTATTTTTTCAACACTCTGAAACTACATTATTTAGCGTGGTGTATCACACGTCGCGCTTACGCACGAATCCTTGCGTGAACAGAACAGGAAGGTCGAACAATCGCATGCGCTGCGCTTTTTGCATGTTTTTTCTGCGTCTGGAAAAAAAACAGAATGTGCTGCCTCACCTGTGCCTCGACATTTGTGAGTTTCCTTGTTTGCTCAGCAGTTTGACTCAGCAGGCTTGCCCCAATTTCAATCATTGTAGCCGTGTGGTTGTGAACAGCGGTCTGCTGGAACTGAAGGATGTCCTGCTTGATGCTGTCCTGTACGTAGCTCTCTAACTGTAACATAAAACAATTACAGCTGACGTCAGACACTTTAAAGATTTATTTATTATCACTAATACCCTGTAGTTTTGGTGTGCATTCACAACCCTCTATTTCTACAAAAACCTTAATCTTTGAGCAGCTATTGGTAAAGATGATGATGGCATTAATGCAGAAGACTGATTTGAAATGTTGGTGCAGATTATGTCTTCAAAACCCCATTTTCTACAATAAATCATTTATTTTAAGACAGTCGTGCAAAACCACATTTTGCATACATGATAAAGGCATGGCTGCAGAAAAAGAGGTGGTTTTGTGCTGGACGGGCCTGCCTCCAGTCCTGAAAGCTTAAAAGAGAAAGCGATCAGTGACAACCCAGTAGTGTGGCACTCATTGAGACGCATTCACAGCAAGAATGGGACAAAATAAAAACGTTAATGCGTCATCGCTTGGGAGTCTCAATGCCTGAAATATCTGCTGTGAGGAAAAAAATAGCAACATTACTGTCCAACAACAAAAAAAGAAGAAATATCATGATGCATTGTTGAATTATTTACAGAAGCCCATGCATATAATGTGTTATTTCTTTTGGCCACTGTAGTAGATAATAATTTAAACAATTTAAAGCTGTGATGTAACCATGTCCTCTTCAAGATCTGTTCTTATCTACCTACAGAATGGCCAGATTTAGACCTAGACTAATCATTAAGTTATTTCCTGCATGGTGTTCCTGAGTGGCAATCAGGTCACACGACTTGTAAACAGGATGGCAGTGTTGAGTGAGGAGTTACATCCTTCATGACACTCTGACTTGTGTTGCAACCAGTGTCTGTTCAATGTGTCTGCCGTCTACGCTAAGTACACATCATCTCTCTTTGTTTTTTTTAATACACCAGACGGTAATACCACCCCAAATGTTATTATTGTTATTTAACTTGTGACAAATATATTAGAGAGAGGCTGTTAGTAGTTATGCGTGCCATCCTTTCTTCTGGTTTGGTTTGTCTTCTTGGATACACAAATGTATGGAATGTTGTTGTTTGATTTGTTGGCAGGATATCCTATTGACAGTTTGTGATCTAATTAGTCATTTACTCTGCGTGACTCAAAACCGTCAATAAGGAATGACAGAGTTCCTCGTCCGTTGACAGAGTGAAAATATTTTTCATATCAGTCATCAGCTGGTGCAGGAAATATTGCAATTTCTGAAAAGTAAATGACGATGCTGGGATGATTTTCAAGGAAAAATGTCGCTGTAAATCACTGGTGACCCACTTTCTGGAGACAGACTATATATACAAGACCATCACAAAGTTATTTACGCTTCTCTTTAATCCATATATTGAGTCATTAACCTCCTCGCTGCTGTGTGAGGTATTTATAACCTCAGTTAGGCTCTTTGATTAAGTTCTGTGTTTTATTCATTCATACGGGAGTCAGTTCTCTTTACCTGCTTGCTGCTCGTTAGGGTCTCTTGGAGCGTCGACAGTTTTCTCAGGGGAATATTTAATCAAAGTAAAAATAGAATTTTGAAACTCATATGTGAGAAAGTGACGCCCGGCTGGCAACCTTGCAGCTACAGCAACAGACCCACCTGTCTTGATATTTTTACAGATCGGAGGCGCTGGGTTCTTATTTTATCTGTGATGACAGAAGGTTTGGGACACCTCACTTCTGTCCCGCACTTAACGGCTTGCCATTTTGGATGATATCTAGTCACATAGTTTCTGGGTCGCAAAGATATTTTTTGCCTAATGATAAACATTTATAGAGGCTGTTAATGTTAAAGTGTAAAATTTAAAAATAATAAACTGTCAGAATCGGTCAAATAATGTCAGTCAGGGTGAATGTTCGCTTTGGCAAAATATGTTGTGAATTTAGTTGAAAGACATAACTGTCACTGTCACAGCAGAATGGTGATAAAACATGCAGGAATATATAACATATGGAAACAATAAGACGGTTTTGGATCACAGCGGCACGCAGACTTTTTGTCTGCTATTCCAATTTCTTTGTATTCTGTTTTCCCTTATTCTATTCTTTTTTGCACACTTTAAGCTGTGAGTTTTCTATTAATCTTACACATCTGGAAAGGTTCCCGAAGTCCGTACCATACACAGGCTGATGTGGAAAAGCAGATGCCTGCATGATGCTCATGAAGCTACATTTTAAGTGACAGCAGCAGTCTTCTTTGTATCTAAGATGACTGCGTGGTTGAACTTTGTTCAGTGTTCGTTTGTATTTGATATGTGTAGCAGGACTTCAGTTTTTCTTTGTGTGAAGTGTGCCGTCTGATGGCTCCTGCGAACGGGCCAGAACTTGTTTTGTGTTTGGATGAAGCTGCATGTCGTCTTGTCTGCCTCGTCTTGTTTAGCACGGATCATTGATCGTAGTCTGAAACGGTTTAGGAGAAGGGGCAATAAAAGCAGCTTCTTTTTATTTGACCAAGGACTACAGCAAACTGAGAGATAAGAATGTATCCAACGTGTGGACAGCTGTGTTGAACAGTTTTGGGTCAATAAAACCCTTTTTTTTATGTGCGGTGTCACAAAGATGCAGCACTTTTTTTGTTGTTTGTTTGAACTGTCATTCACAATTAGCCAATTTAGATTCTCGAGGGATTTTGTTGGATGTTTGGAGAGTGACATCATTTTTTTAGCAAACATAAAACGGCTGGGGATGCGTCGCTTGGTTTTCTGAATATGTTTCACTGTTTGGCACAACTAAACCTTTCCTCATTTAATCTGATTATGTGGGTTTTGTTTATTGAAACGGTTTTATTCCTGTTTAGCAGTGTATGTCAAGTCTTGTGCCAGTATTTTAATATGCGAGTGGTTCAGTATGAGCTCATATTTGTACATCGCATGTATTCAGACTTGACATGAGTTCAGGGAAATCTTGCCCTTTTAGACACAGAAAATTGGAAAGGAAGTTAAAATCTTTCCTGTGGTACCTTTTGGGAGGCTTCATCTCTTCAGCAGTTTTGTTACACGTCATCGTAGCGTTGCTCGGATACGGAGACTCTTTTCTCTTTCCGATTATTCTCAAATAACTGTGATAAATTGATGTTATAGGGACATTATGACATGTGACTAGTATGACCTGTCACAATTAACAGTAACTATGTAATTGCAATTTTTCTGAGATAATTGCAATCATGTCTGCATAATCATTGAATTGTTGTCATAAACTGGTTGAAACCAAAATATGATTTACTGATGGGTTTAAAAGTCATTCAATGAAATCAGACGTTGACATGTCATATCACGTATATTTTCTTAAAGAAAGCCTAAAACAGTAAATAAAATTAAAAAAAAGGCAAACAAGCATTTATTTTCTTCTTGCGGCTATACTTTGTGTAATATTGCAGTATTTCCTTGATTCACAGACTCTGACTAGAAAAAAAGAACTGACCATTGCATTGTTGTTTATCTATCTGATATTTCACAATGGTGTTTACCTTAAGCAGCCACTGCGTGTTGTTCTCCATGCTGAGCTCCAGTTGTTCCAGCCTCTGAGTAGACTCGTCTGCGGGTCCATCCTTTTGGTCCGGGTAGTTGTAGTCGCTCTGGCTTTGGCAGTTTTCCTGCTCTGGCAGCAGGAAAGTGTAGCTGCATGGCCCATTTTGGATCCGATATTGTCTCTTACCAACAGGACTGTATCCTGTTCCCACACTGAGGCAGAAGCTTAGAACCAGCAAGTCCACATTTAGCATCTTCACAGCAGAGTTGGTTTTATTATCGTAATGATAATAGTACAATTAGAATCCTTTTGGATTTTTAAGAGTCTCTCTTAATTTGTCTTAGCAGCTGGATGTCGTTGCCCAACAGCATCCAAGTGTAAACAGCTCTCTTGAGGTTCTGCAGATTCCTTTTATTACCTCTCATTTGTAGGAGGAGAGAAAGGCATCAGGAATTTGAGGTAGTTTGTCCTTAGGATACTGGTGCCGGACTGCATGTGCTTGCTTTCATCAAGCCCCCAACCACTTGCTAAAGTGGTTTAAACTGTTGGTGAGTATAAACCACTCCCCCCTCTTCACTGCGGCCAGTCACTGTGAAGAGCACTGAAGTGGAGATTCCTTTCAGGGATTTCTAAACAACGCACAGGAGCAGATGTACACACTACACATCCTCCACTATATCCTCTTCAACACCCACATGTTGTTTTCTGCTCCAGCTGAACCGCTACTCAGGATGCTCCTGTCCACGTTCGGCACACTCTTTGATAGTAACACTGTCCACCCCATTCATTGAAAAATGCTTCCCGGCTTACAACAAACACACAAGAGCCTTGAATGGGAGACTCAAAGGAAAAAGCATCTATTTCCTTGTACTTCCTGCGTTGTCCTTATATGTAGCTCCGTTTTGAGTTGCATCAAAATCACATTGTCTCTTAGACTTTATTTTTTGCTTCTATGAATTGGATTTATATAACAACTCTTACACTTTTATAATTCCTAAAAAATCCTTAGTATTTATAGGGTGCTCAAAGTCTCTTTTAAAAAACTGAAGTAGGTTTTTGATCACTACAAAATGTTGAAGAAAAAGACAAAAAAAAAAACACTTCTGATTATAAAAGTAAGAGTTTCCAGTATTCTGACTCATCTAATTTTAAGCTTGATTTTAGACACTATGACTAACTTTAGTCATTAATGTTCTTTATAAAATACACAACATATAAAAAGTGTTTTTATTTGTCCAGTTGCAGCCTCATAAATGTTTATATGAACACCAATTCTCTTAAACAAGTCTACTGCAGTGTAGGTTGTGCGAAAAGCTTGAAATTGTGTTTGAGTAATATATTGTTCTAATATATAATGCTAGCTTAATGAAACCATGGTTCAGTGTTGCTGCAGCGTATATCAGTCTTTGACAGGAAAGGCTCCCTGCAGAATTGTAGGAAGTAGGCTGATGTAATAATTACTGCATCAGGGAAATGTGACATATTTAAGGCATATTACCACAGAGGAAGGACTTGACGTCATTTTAAAAACATTAACTTTTTCAGGTGTTGGGGCTTAGTCACTCGCACAGTAGATTCAACTGGACCGCTATTTGTATCTCAGTTTGTTTAATGGTTATTGCAAGCACAGGGGAGGGAAGGAACAGGAACAGTTATTCATTTAAACAGACAACACCACCAGAGGCCATTCATTCATTTATTTTAACGCTGATCCATATCCTATTCAAACCGCACTCCAGACTGCTTCCTTATGCTGTGAGCATGTGTAACGCCTGCTGAAATGTCAAACATATACGTTGCATTTCACGATATGTGGATACCGAGCTTGAATTATTCTTGCATGGATACAGGGCTGCACAAGCTGCCTGTCTGCTGACCCACTGGGCCCAGCAAGATTAATGCATCTGTACTGTACTGCTGCAGAGTTATTGATTGGTCTGTTGGAGTAAGGATAGAACGCTTTTTCAATGTGAATAATTGTCAAGAAATGTTTGTTCACACTAGCACCTCTGTAGTCCATTCAGGCTTACAGTCAGGCTTCAGCTTTTTCTTATTTTTTCAAAAGCAAAGTATGGCCTAGCTCCTTTTTAAAGTTGTAACGACTCATTTAATGTAATCTTTTCTATAAAAACTAATGTAGTTTTTATAGCTTTATCTCTTTGGTGTGAAGAGATAAAGCCAGCAATCTCTCATGTCACACACATGCAGATTATGAATAAACGAATTTGAGGAATAACTAATCTTTGCACAGCTTTTTAATAGATCTCACCTCAGTGTTTAGCGTCATTACTGTAAATGTACAGGCTTGAGTCAATTTTATTGGTATTACGATGTAGAAAGAATCAATAAACAACCATTGTAGACTAGGGATGGGCGGTATGGACTAAAAAATGTATCATGATAATTTCTGGCATTTATCCCGATAACGATAAAAATGACGATTTTTAACTCCATTTATTTTTAACTCCACCTTTGTAACTATAAATCTCTCACTCCCAGATCCGCCATGTTTGTTACACAAAAACCTCATCAACGGGAATTTATTTTTCTTTCTTTCTTTCTTTCTTTCTTTCTTTCTTTGTTTCTTTCTTTCTTTCTTTCTTTCTTTCTTTCTTTCTTTGTTTCTTTCTTTCTTTGTTTCTTTCTTTCTTTCTTTCTTTCTTTCTTTCTTTCTTTCTTTCTTTCTTTCTTTCTTTCTTTCTTTCTTTCTTTCAGGCTCATTTCCTTCCTTCCTTCCTTCCTTCCTTCCTTCCTTCCTTCCTTCCTTCCTTCCTTCCTTCCTTCATTCCTTCCTTCCTTCCTTCCTTCCTTCCTTCCTTCCTTCCTTCCTTCCTTCACGTACGTTGTGCGTTGATTTAACACAGAACCATAAATCAGCTTTACACAAAAACATCATCAACAGGAATTTATCGTTTTTAACGCGAGATGACAAATTCTTATCGTGGGGAATTTTTTTGACGGTTTATCGTGAACGGTAAAATATCGCCCATTCCTATTGTAGACAACCAAACCAAAAATACCAACAACCTGGAGAAACGCCTGAATTATTTTGAAGTTGATGCAGATTACAGTGGATACTAAAATGTGTAGTTAAAAGAGGGTGAATATTAGAAGTATTAATTTAAAAGCAAGAAATATTTCTATATGAATAATTTTTTATCATAAACATTTCCTCTGGAACTGCTCAACATGTGAATGAGCAACTGTGCAGCAGGGACGAGAAGTGATTGGTAAACTGCTGTATGAATCAATGAAATGTTGATTGGAAATAAAAAAAAAAAAGGAATAAAGTTAACATAATCGCCACTTCCACATGCAAATACACCAGTACAACACACTTGTTGTTTAAATTAAACACACACAAAAACTGTTGGTCGTGGATGCTATTCAGCAGCGATGCAGCCTCTGTAGAGCTGGGTTGTTTTAGTTCGTCTCATTGTTACTGGAAGTCGGGGAGTTTTACACTGGCCAAAGTCCGGGGCTCTTTGTGCCGCCGAACCCAAAAAGAAATAGACGTTTAAAAATACCTGCACTATCTTTTTAAATGGGTACCCTATTCTGGAAACAATAAATGATGTAGGAATTAATCTAAACACTAAGATATGTTATAGTTTACGATTGACTTCATTATTATTATTATTATTATTTCAGATGAGTGGAATAAAAAAATAAATGTGTCAACAGTTATTGAGTTATATTTTTTTAAATAAGAGTTAAATATAATTTTACCTTTAATAAATTGTGATGAAGGTTAGGGTTATCATATTCAAAAAAAGGTTTACCATTTACTGGTATTAAAACAAGTGAACGTGTTAAGCTATGAGTGAGTCAGATGAGGAATTGCTGAACTATTTTTGTTTTTTCCTGTGAGGGTCTCAGAGCCAGACTGTTAATCTTCTGCTGTAGCTCCAGCAGCCACCTTCAGGCTAGTTGCAGTACTTCAGTCATAAAACTCTCCACAAGGTGTCAAATTTGCAACTGAGGTGACTTACAAATTCGTTTTTTCCTGGCAGGTGGGTACTTGTTTAATAAAATCGCCCCTGGGAGTTTTTTTTGGGATTGAATTGGATTTATTTGTCAGCGAGGACACAAATGTAATGCACAACAATACAATGTAAATGTGGGATTTTCACCAAAAACAACTCTATTAATATTAACGTTGTTCAAATTGATTTTATGGATTCGGTGAGTCTGATTATTGTGTTTTATCAGTATAACGTTTATCTGTTAAAGCCCAACTCACTAGAACTACAAGGACTTGTTGTCGAGATCCAAATACCGAATCAATTCTGACAAGTATGGTAGTAATACCCTTATAGTGTGTCTAACTACACTAAAGTATGATGTATGATTTGGTGCTATATAAATAAATAAAGTTTAAGTTTAAGTTTAAAGCCCGTTTCAGGTATTACATATGTATCATTAATTGATTTGCCAGTCTGTTAAAGTGAAGACATTCAGTCATTCACACATTGCAATGGTTAAATCAGTGACCCCCAGATTTGATGATTTTCTTTAAAATTAGTTGATTACCAGTATTTCCAGTGTTTAGATTATAAGTGCGTTGTATCTTCAGCATACAATCCTGCCTTGAATAGATCCTCCAACCAAATTCACCTTAACAAAACAACTTAAGAAATAAAATGAACCAAACATTTCCTGGACTGTTTTGCCAGATGCTTTGGAGTTATCATGGTTTGGAAACAATGTGTCAGTACAGTGTTTGTTTCTCTTGCAGATCTGCCGTCTCCAGAGGCACCTGTCTGCCGGGGAACACCAACAGGACCTGTTTCAAAGCCAGCCCGCCATGTTTGTGTCGCATCACGCCGAGCCTCCCGCGCAGAGTCTGGTTGAGCTGATTCAGTTGTGTGGAGGAACAGTCTGCAAAAGCGTCCGCCAGGCAGGTCTCTGCATTGGGAAGTACGGTGGCAGGAGGCCAGAGGGAAGTAAGCTCTTGTCTGAGCAGTGGATTCTGGGTAAGATATATTCTGCTGATTTCTGTGATACAGGCTCCTTCACTCCTTTAGTTTTTTCACTACTAACTACCTACTTTTGTGTGGTTTTATTTCAGATAGCATCTCTAATCTGAAGATACTGTCATACGATAACTACGACTTGGAGTAACAGCTGGTGAATAAAAAATAAATAAATGTTTTTTTAACTGTGATGTTGAGTTTTATGACGCCTGTCCTTGACAATGCCAGATTGTACATTTGCAGCCCTTTTGTACATAAGTTCTTCTGGAAAATTTTATATTTTCAGACTTGGAGTTTGAAGTTGCCATGGGAACATATTACTTTTCAGGATTAATTGCAACGATGGTCTAAATTACTGTGAAACATCTTCAGATGAAGTAGAGACTAGTACTGTGACTGATATGTGCTGGGTTTTTCTAGAAACACTCGCTGAGCCAATTCAGCCCTCTAATGAACTGTAAGCACCGTTTATTGATATGTTTTGTGATCTCACTTCTAATAAATCCTACTTTTATATAAACTTTTCTTTTCTTTTTTAAGTTCTTGATTTTAAGTTAAGTTAAAATTTAGTTTTAGTTAAGTTGAGTTAGGATGTTTTTAAACTGTATCATTATTTGCTTTTCTGAGCCAGAGGCAACGAAATTTCGTTTCCCAGTGCACTGTGTGTTACATGTGTCCTGAAAATGACAAATAAAAACTTGTAACTTATTTCTTTGGTGGTTGAAAAATGAAATAATGACTTAACAGTTCTCGCAGCCCAGATGTCTTCTGGGTCATTTCTTTGTTTTGATTTATTCACAGTACAGTCAGTGTGATGAAATGTTTTAAGTGGTCTGTCTGGAAGTCTGTTAGAGTAACAGAACTGACAAAAACTTGATCAAGGAAACTTGTGCATTTAAAGACAAAAAAAGTGCATTTTATGAACGTGTAAGATATGATTGTCTACTGCTCATTTCATCATCCTCACAGTCGAAGCAGCCTGCAGTGTTTTGACAGCTAAGTCGAAGCACTAGTGCTTCTAATCTGAAAAGTCCTGGAAGCCAAGGAGCAGTGATAATGAGCTGGGGTCACCTTAGCTCTTCTTGCAGATAATTAACATTTACCCATAAATACCCGTGAGAAATTAAAGGAATCAATCTGCCGAAAGCATGGTCTTTTTTACATAAGGTAACCTCAAAAAACTACATAATGTAAGCTGTGTGATGTGACATCCAGTTCTTCCCAAATCAAGTCCCAGACTCACACATCAATTTTTTCATATAGTGATCCCCTCCCTCATTTTGTCCCCTTCTTTTGCTCATTTCCCCACTTTAAAAAAAAAGAAACTTACTTGTACAACCCAAAATCAAAAGGAGTTAGTATAATGCGGAAATAATGAATACAAATGTTTTTTTTAAATCTTATTTTGTTAAATTCTTTTTATTTGTCAATATACATCCTTTCCCCCTATTTCACATTTATCATTCACACATTCCAAGAAAAATTTGAACAAAAAGGGTTGCACCACTTCTTAATGCTGCCATTCCTTCCAACATTGGTGTTGCAAACTCTCAGACATTCTGTATTATGGGCCGAGTCGGGACTGCAGGGGGTCCAATCCAGTTGTATTTTGTTCTTTTTGCCTTTGTAATCTGGGTAGAATGTGTTTTTTGCCATGTCTTCTTGAAAACTACATTCACATGCATCCTGGAGAATTTATCTTGAAAGCATCATATGCTCTTATTTCACAGTGTTTACGTTGCTCTTGTAATCCTATTCCTATTTTCCTATTTATTCTTTTATGACCAAAATTCAGGTTTTACTATTTTAATACATTGTTTTTTGATTTCCTTTAGGTAAGAGGTAAAATAATAATAGAATAGAATACTTTATTGTCACTATTCATGGGTACAGTGAGATTAAAAGCAGCATCACTTTCCAGTGCAAACAGATACAAGAAATATAAATAATATAAAAAGGTTAAGGTGCATTTAAAAGCACATGTTGTACTGCCCAAAGTAAGGGCAGTAGAGTACAGCAGGTAAGTATTTAATTTAAGAGTACGCTTCAGTAAACAGTGATGTTTTTAGTCCTGATTTAAAGGAGCTGACAGTTGGAGCAGACCTCAGGTCTACAGGAAGTTTGTTCCACCGGTGAGGAGCAGAATAACTGAACGCTGCCTCATCTTGCTTGGTTCTGGTTCTTGGGACACACAACAAACCAGATCCAGATGAACCTCAGGGGTCTGGGAGCTTCATAGGAACTAACAGATCCAGCATGTATTTTGGTCCAAGACCATTCAGTGCTTTGTAGACCAGCAGTAAGATTTTAAACTCTATCCTTTGACTAAACCATTTTGCTGCTGATTCCTTCTCAGCAGTGGATTCAACCCAAATCTCTCTTGATGCACCTACGTGTGCATGGACTATGTACAGGACTGTCGCAGAAAATTAGAATATTGTGATAAAGTTCTTTATTTTCTGTAATGCAATTAAAAAAACAAAAATGTCATACATTCTGGATTCATTACAAATCAACTGAAATATTGAAAGCCTTTTATTACTTTAATATTGCTGATTATGGTTTACATTTTAAGATTAAGATTCCCAGAATATTCTAATTTTTTGAGATAGGATATTTGAGTTTTCTTAAGCTGTAAACCATAATCAGCAATATTAAAATAATAAAAGGCTTGCAATATTTCAGTTGATTTGTAATGAATCCAGAATGTATGACATTTTTGTTTTTGTAATTGCATTACAGAAAATAAAGAACTTCATCACAATATTCTAATTTTCTGAGACAGTCTTGTATTTCACGTGGCTTTAAAAAAAAAATTAATACGGCAGTTGTAGCGGAATGTGTGAGTCCTTAAGGCTGATTTATGGTTCCGCGTTACACCAACGTAGAGCTTACGGTGTAGGGTACGCGGCGACGCAGACGTACGCCGTACCCTACGGCGTAGATTCTGCGTCGATTTAACGCAGAACCATAACTCAGGCTTTATCGGCATCCCGATGCCCATTGGCTGACGTCCCTTACGTCCCTCGACCAATCAGATCCGCGGACGGTCCGGCGCGTGGTGACGTCAGAGCGAGGGGCTAGAAGCTAGCAGCCCGATTAAGATGAGCCGAGGGAGGAAAACGATTACACATTTTTTCCTTTTAGCAAAAAGGCTGGCTTTTGGGTCAGACTTTACTGTCTTTCCCACCTTAGAAAAAGCACTTTACGTCTAGTGTAGAGTTAGATAAAACTTCCAAGTCCGGCCCAACTCGGTTTATTCTCAGCTGAGGTTTTTTTTTTTTTTTTTTGGTGTTTTTAACTTCTGCGGTAAATGATTCCGGGTTCCTTTTACTGCTTTTCTCGTTTCCTAATAAGTTGAGTTAGTTTCGTTTTTTGCGTTTTGTAATAGCGTTTCAGCTGACGTTGCAACTGCGCTTTTGCAACACAAGGTTAAATTTAGCTTTAGCCCACTAGCTCCTCGTCCCATTCCTGCACTTTCCTATGCTGAGCTCTCAGGACAGGTGTGCTGAGAGCAGGACAGGTGTGCCCGCACACACACAGGCTGCTCTGTAACACCACGGCTGTGTGGTACTGTAACTGTAACTGAGAGTGTGACCATGCTGCTGTCTCTGGTGGTGCACACACACTCGCTGCGGTACTGGTTTCCAGCCACCATCATGCTGGGAACAGCCCCGGCTTACCTGCTGTCCTGGGGCGTGTGGAGGGCGCTGTCCTCCGTCCTCCCGGTCAGGCTGTACCACCACATAGACGACCGGCTGTACTGCATGTACCAGAGCCTGGTCCTGTTCTTCTTTGAGAACTACACAGGGGTCGAGGTGAGTGATGCGTTCATGTATTGATGACCTGCAGAGTAAAGCCTGATTTATGGTTCTGCGTTAAAGAAAATTAGAATATTGTGATTTTCTGTAATGCAATTACAAAAACAAAAATGTCATACATTCTGGATTCATTACAAATCAACTGAAAGATTGCAAGCCTTTTATTATTTTAATATTGCTGATCATGGTTTACAGCTTAAGAAAACTCAAATATCCTATCTCAAAAAATTAGAATATTCTGGGAATCTTAATATTAAACTGTACGCCATAATCAGCAATATTAAAATAATAAAAGGCTTGCAATATTTCAGTTGATTTGTAATGAATCCAGAATGTATGACATTTTTTTTTTTTTTTTATTACATTACAGAAAATAAAGAACTCATGTATACAGGACTGTCTCAGAAAATTAGAATATTGTGATAAAGTTCTTTATTTTCTGTAATGCAATTTAAAAAAAAAAAAAAAAAAAAAAAAAAATGTCATACATTCTGGATTCATTACAAATCAACTGAAATATTGCAAGCCTTTTATTATTTTAATATTGCTGATCATGGTTTACAGTAGGGGTGCGTATTGGGAAGGACCTCACGATACGATACGCATCACGATACTTGAGCCACGATACAAATTGCGATATCTTGATTATGCGATATATCGCGATATTCTACATAGTTCACCGAAAAATTTAAAAATGCATTACACATCTTAAAATCCAAGTTGTATATATGTACATCAGATGATAGTGATAATGCATTGGACAGACTGAGTCAAAACAATGTAATTCAAACTTTCCATTTTAATTATGCAACATATTTGCATGAAAAAACACACAATGAAAAGTGCAGTGTGTGCATTATTCTTAGATACAAAATACTCAAAATAAAATGCAGTGTCTCACCCACACTGAAATTGAAATCACAAAAATACAGTACAGCTACTTGCCCCTGACTTAAAATGACAAAAATAAAATGCAGTGTCTCACCCACACTGAAATCACAAAATATAGTGCAGCTAGGGGTGGGCAAAAATATTGATACGGCAATATATCGCGATACATACATTGAATATCGATATCGTATCGGGAGACTATGTATCGCGATATATTGCCGTATCAATATTTTTGCCCACCCCTAGTTTACAGCTTAAGAAAACTCAAATATCCTAACTCAAAAAATTCGAATATTCTGGGAATCTTAATCTTAAACTGTAAACCATAATCAGCAATATTAAAATAATAAAAGGCTTGCAATATTTCAGTTGATTTGTAATGAATCCAGAATGTATGACATTTTAGTTTTTTTAATTGCATTACAGAAAATAAAGAACTTTATCACAATATTCTAATTTTCTGAGACAGTCCTGTACATAGTCCATGCACACGTAGGTTAAACAAACCATCAAGAGAAATTTAGGTTGAATCCATTGCTGAGAAGGAATCAGCAGCAAAATTGTTTAGTCAAAGGAGGATAGAGTTTAAAATCTTACTGCTGGTCTACAAAGCACTGAATGGTCTTGGACCAAAATACATGCTGGATCTGTTAGTTCCTATGAAGGGGTTGAGGTGAGTGATGCGTTCATGTATTGATGAAGACGGACCTGCAGAGTAAAGGCTGATTTATGGTTCTGCGTTAAATCGACGCAGAGCCTACGCCGTAGGGGTACGCGGCGACGCGGAACCATAAATCAGCCTTAATCTCTTGTATCATAGTGTATATGCCATAGCACCAGGGGTGCAGATCCGATGTCAGGATTGGGGGGGACACCAACGTGATTTAAATTTTTTATTTTTTGCCAATATGCAACTCATACCATGCCATAAATTGGTAGAGGCTCGCCAAAGAATACTGCACAGGGAATCATTTATTGTGCTTACCTTTCTTGTTTATTTGTCCTAAACAGCCAACAGTGTGTGTCACTGCTTACGTAACTGTTATATTCGTAAATCATAATTTTAAGGGTTTTGGGCATGTAGTGTCTACTCATCTCAAATTCTTCTCACCATCTTCCTTTTATCCTATGGGACTACTTTATGCACGATCAATTGATATATGGATGAAATATGGAGCCCTAAACAAGTTGTTTAAACTAACTGATCATGTTTTAACAGTTATGGTGGTAAACAGTTCTAAAAAAAAAGGACCCATTGCTTTCATTCTGTACACCTCAAAACATACCGTGGATGTATTATTTAAAAAAATATATATTTCAGAATCAGAAAAAGCTTTATTGCCAGGTCAGACATAAATCAGACGAGAGAACTTGACTCCGGTTTACACCGATGGCACCATTAATACGGACGCCATTTTTGATAAATATTCTACATATTCAACCTTTAAGTCTGAAAATACATTTGTTCAATTTTGAATAATTTAGGATATTTTTATTGGGGGGGACAATTCATGTTTTTCAGAAATTGGGGGGGACATGTCCCCCCCGTCCCCCCCGGGATCTGCACCCATGCATAGCACAGTTGTACACAGACCCGGATTAACTCAGTCTGGTTCCCCGGGGTGACCACACTTGAAGTGCCCCCCTCCTCCCACATTTTAGGGTAAAAAAGGGAAATCAAACTGGCCAAGATTTACCCCAATATTGATCCCACGTGTGATCGGTGCAAGCATGCTCCAGCTACTTTAATACACATGTTTTGGACATGTCTCACTCTTTGCACATTCTGGCTTGCAATATTTAACTCCTTGAGCAATGTTTTCAATATGAAAATTGATCCACATCCTCTTACAGCTGTATTTGGAGTAAAACCCTGAGAACTACGACTGGCCATTAAACATGTATTATGTGGTGGCCTTTTACTATTTTGCTGGCCCGATGCCAAATACTATTGAACTGGAAGAGCTCAAAACCTCCCTCACTTGTCAGGTGGATGAGAGACATTATGTTTCACCTAAAATTGGAGAAGATCAAATTCACTCTGAGGGGTAATAAGGACAAATTAAAAAAGGTTTGGTTGCCCTTTCTTATATATTTTGACAATCTCACTACTGGGACCTTTCTTTCTTTCTTTCTTTCTTTCTTTCTTTCTTTCTTTCTTTCTTTCTTTCTTTCTTTCTTTCTTTCTTTCTTTCTTTCTTTCTTTCTTTCTTTCTTTCTTTCTTTCTTTCTTTCTTTCTTTCTTTCTTTCTTTCTTTCTTTCTTTCTTTCTTTCTTTCTTTCTTTCTTTCTTTCTTTCTTTCTTTCTTTCTTTCTTTCTTTCTTTCTTTCTTTCTTTCTTTCTTTCTTTCTTTCTTTCTTTCTTTCTTTCTTTCTTTCTTTCTTTCTTTCTTTCTTTCTTTCTTTCTTTCTTTCTTTCTTTCGAGGATCTGGGAACATGATGTGGTGAGGGTGGGGCAGCGGGGAACATGTGACTTGTACATGATGTTCTCAGCAAAAATGCCAATAAACAGATTTAACAAAAAAAAAGGGAACTCTACTATGGTTATAAAGAACGTATTGCTGAAGTACATGCTCAACACTCATACTACAAATAAATGTAAGACAAGCAACCAACTAAGAGTATCACCACAGATAGACATGAGTCTACAAACGCCGTACTACACTGATGCTCCAATCAGAATGCAACTCGCATGCCAATTAACACCACATGTTAACTAACATCATTTCCATCATATATGGCCTGTCTGGGGACTACATGCAAAACTATTACAGCTAGGGCTGTGCGATTAATCGATTTTAAATCTAAATCGGATTTATTAATCAAAATCGATGTTAAAAAAGGAAAATCGGAAAATGGATGTTCCTTTTTTGCAGCTGGCTGCATTTCAGACAGAGCTCGTCTAGTCATCTTTGTTTGGTCAAGAAAATTGTAAATGTTGTCACTTTACTAAACTCAAGGAGGATTTACAGTATCTTTCAATTGCACTTCATTCCCAATAGGGAAATTTGTTTGCTATTTTTCTTTAAAAATGTATTCCATTGTCTTTTGTAGTTTTACCAAAAAAATCGAAATCGAAAATCGGGTTTTCAGTGAAAAAAATCGGGATTTTATTTTTGTCCAAAATCGCCCAGCCCTAATTACAGCATATGACTAAACAATCAAACAGGCCTACTGAATGAGCTGATGTGAAGGAAGGGAGCAGCACACTCACTCAAAGGCAATTCTTTTTATTTTATTAATTATTATTATTGTTTTCATGTGTTTTTATTATATCATTGGTTACTGCTGTACCGGTTTGCTCCTCTTCCAGCAAATATAGAGAGAAAATAACAAAATATGACATATATGGTCCAGTTAGTCCTTTGATGTGGGGCCCCTGGGCGCTTTCCCGGTTCAGTATATGGATAATCCGGTCTAAGATGTACAGGAAAAGCTGCACACCCATGCAGAGCAGAACAGAACAGACATTTCTATTAAACTAGTCCAAACCGTTGGCTGTTAGACAAAGAACAAGAAGGTCCTGCTCCAGTACCAGAAAGTCTGCATGCCTTTGCAGGGTTGGCACACCTTGCATGTGTTGATAAAGAGTGGTGCAGCAAGTTACAACCATGGGAGTTATTTATGTAAAACATTTAATGCAGGATTCCACAATAAAGGTCACATGATTAAATTTGAGTCTTACTGAGACTGTGTTTCAGATTTGACCAAAACCTTGGACCTTGAATCTGTAACAATTGTTGTTAAAATTCTGCAGATTCGTGATTGTTGAAGGTGTCTGGCTTTCAACTGACATATGTGTATATTTTGACCTTCTCATCCTTGTTTCTTTGTAGATTGTTATATATGGAGATATACCAAAGAAAAAAGAGAACGTGATCTACCTGTCAAATCATCAGTGCACAGGTAATGGATCAGACTTTTCACTTTTGAAAACATCCAGTCTAATTTGAAATTGGTTAAAATGTCTGCTATTTTCCTTTCAGCTGATTGGATCATTGCTGACATGCTCGCCATCAGGCAAAGTGCTTTAGGTCATGTCAGATACGTCCTAAAAGATGGACTCAAGTGGCTGCCGCTTTACGGATGGTATTTCTCCCAGGTAATGCAACTGTGTGAGTACGAGGGTGTCGTTTTCAAATTATTAGTGTAACTGTAATTTTGAATTTATTAGCTTTTCTCACAGCATTGTCTTTTACTTTCAGCATGGGGGAATCTATGTGAAACGAAGTGCAAAATTTAATGAAAAGGCCATGAGAAAGAAGCTCTTCAGTCAGACTCAATGTGGAACACCAGTATGTATACACGTTACATTTTTTATATCATCCATTTAACTCAATGTACTACAAGCGAAACACATGCAACACTTTCCCCTTTCAGTACAGGAAAAATAACTAATTGTATACTGTATATATATAATTGTATTTATTTGTTTATGTGCTATTGTGTGATGAGCATGACAAGTAGCTGGTGTGTTACCTGGAGTATATGGTGGTCGCAGCTCCAAACGGCTAGCAGGACAATCAGGTGTTTGAGAGAGAGAGAGCTCGACTAACAAGTCTTAAGGCTTGTTACAACCAAAAACGTAATAACGGCCAATAACGTAATAACTGCCAATAATGTAATAATTTTGGCCATTTCAAATGTAATAAAGCCAATAGTGTAATAATGTGCCAATAATGTAATAAAACTTTTGAGTCAATAATGTAATAACTTTTTGCCGATAATGTAATAATTTTTTAATAATTTTTTAATACCAGGCCAATAATGTAATAACCAGCCAATAATGTAATGCCTTATTACATTATCGGCAAAAAGTTATTACATTATTGGCACATTATTACACTATTGGCCTTATTACATTTGAAATGGCCAAAATGATTACGTTATTGGCAATTATTACGTTATTGGCCATTATTACGTTTTTGGTTGTAACAAGGCTTTAGAAAAGCACATTTTCACCGCCTGAAACCACTCAAACCTCATAAATTTCATAGCAGCGGCATGACACTACCATGGATTTTTTTCTTTCCTGCTTCACCTACATGTTACATGGACTGGGTACATGTAACATGGTCCCACTTGTGCCTCAGTGTTACAAAACAGATGGTGTCACGTGACCAATGCACCATGCAAAAACACAAACCAGTAGTGCCAAATAATAATACTGAGTGGTGCCAAAGTAATCCTATGTAGTAATATCTAATACGGCATGCCTTGAAACCAGTATGCCATTTTTGGGGTCTGAATTGTTTAAGATGATGGATAAAGTTTTATGTTTTTGTTTTTTTTTGCTCTTCTGTTATCTGATTTATAAAACTGAAAGATATATGCAATGCATTTCAATTCAAACTCAAACCTTCACACTAATAGTTTTTTGTAACCAGAACATGAGGAAAAGGCAGTGGTCAGTGAGTTAAAGGGCTTCTCTTTAATCACTTTTAATCACTTTTTGGATTTGTGGGATTAGTGTGTGTGTGTGTGTGTGTATGGGGGGGGTGGGTGGGGGTCATGGTCTTGCTCATATTATGGGGACCTATTTCTGCTTTTACAGTATGTGCTGATTGTCCTTCCTATGGGACCATAATGCAACACCTCAAGACAGTCTTTGCATTTAAAGGTTAATATGTGGTGTAATGTTGGCATTTGTTAAGTAGCAGCTATCCAGAGGGTCTGCGACAGTATCCAGGAATGAATGACAATCGGTGTAATAATGTCCTCTGAAGGAATGGAGACACGAGTGGGTGTGTTAAACAGATGTGATTGCGGTGACCCAAAAGTACACAATGAGACCTGTGTTGTGACGTGCAGTCTAGAGTTAAACCGATTGAGTTTGCAAAATAAGAGCAACCTTGGAAATAAACACTTGTGTAAGCACACGATTATAGATATTTTCAACAGTGTTTCAGTTTGTTTCCATTAAATAATTCCCAGACGGCTGTCGGTGCCAAGTGTTATGAATGATAAGTGTGATGAACTGTTCTTTTGTTTTTCTTATTTGCTGAAAAAGGCATTTTACAGTCTTAATGTTTTATAGAAAAGAGACTAAATGATTCCTTGTAAAATAATAAAAACATCAAAGGAGTTGCTCCTTCTGCACACTGTTGGATGGAAGGAACAAGGATACCGTTTTAAATCTAATAAACAGATCAGACAAAATATTGTTTCGTCTCATGTGCAAATGTACTTTAAACAAAGTAAGATTCTTTATCTAAACTTTTCTTTATTTTAAGTTTACCACAGTGTGTTTTCCCACCCATATCCGGTGAATGTTAGAAACCTTCTCTTTGGAAGCTGAAATAAGATGCACACTAAGGTTTTAACTTGATGTTTTGGTTTTATCTCCTCACAGATGTATCTCGTTATCTTCCCTGAAGGAACTCGGTATAATCCAGAGCTCAAGAATGTTGTTGCCGACAGTCAGGCTTTTGCTGCAAAAGAAGGTAAACTGAGGCTCGCAGCCACCACTGGACTAATGAATACAATTAAAAAAAAACTGCTGACTAGGTTTACAATCTGTGGTCACGTTTCAGCTTATTAAAATAAATCACCTGCATTCAGATTTATAAAGCTCTAAATTAATTTTCTCAACTTTTTCAATTTATTATATAAAAAAATGGTTCCTTTTTAAAATGAAAGGCAGATAAAAAGCAGGCTTCAGAGGGTTAGAGTCTGCAAAAAAAACTCTTTAGAATATGCAGTTAAGGTAGAATATGCTGGATATATTTTCCAGACCAAACAAGTATTATTAAGAACGGATGTGATTAATCAAAAGTAGCTTTCGTTAATTGTATTAAATGATGGGATGGCTTCAGGAGGTGGTCAACTTTCATTAAGGCTGTTTGTTAAATATTCCAGCTTTGAGCTCAAAGTTTTTGCATTTCTTGAACCGACATAAATATGTTGTTGTGCAGTTTGTCATTAACAGTTGGTGATTTTGCGGAGATTAAGCCTATCTCGGCCACAGCTCTGAATATCACCTTCCCCCTTTAATCCAAATAAATCGCTTGAGTGAGATGACATGTGCTGATGACATTATCTGCTATTAGTGAGGTATTAGGGAGCAGAGGGTGGTGTCACATTTACCAAGGACCAACACACTATGGGGTGACAGAGGCACAGACATTCACACAGATGTTCAATGTTTTTAAAATCCCCCATTTTGATACAATCTATTAAGTCAGTGATTGTGGCTAGTATGTTTATAATGAACAGGAGAGAGTGTCAAAAATATATGTAGAGATGGGGAGTTAGCCTGTCTTCACTGAGCTCAGGCAAGTTTAAGGTTAAACATAATGCTTTATATTTGAAGAGGTGATGAATTGAAATCAAATGTTGCATTCCTTCTTGCAGGGCTGGCTGTTCTGAAGCATACGCTTACACCCAGGATGAAGGCGTCTCATATTGCGCTGGAGGCCATGAGGGGCCATCTGGATGCTGTGTACGATGTCACAGTGGCCTATGAGGGAACGTTAGATAAATCCGGTCAGAGAAGACCTGCACCATCGATGCCAGGTCAGGAAATACCTGAGGTTTTTTTTTTACTTATTTTTCCCAGTGTGCGTCTTATTTAAATTAGTGCTACAGGGAGATTGTGAAGTGAAATCTTCATGGGTTAAAAAAAAAAGAAAAGAGACTATATTGCTTTTTCCCCTAGTCACTTTTGTTACACTATTAACCTAATTTTAATACATTACTTTAAAAAACATTGTGTGTATAATGTACGCTTTGCGTCGGACGGTTCACGCCTCCGCGTCATATGATAATGTGCACCTCATCGGGCATTATCCCGCTTATGCCACGGTCACTTACCAAAAAACATAAATATTAAATAATTATTATTATTATAATAATTATAATTATTCATGCTTTAATGTGTTTTCAGTTTAAATCATTAGTTTTATAACAAGCCACAGCGGACCGGGTGAGCGGACTATTTAACCTCTCGTCCGCAGCCGTTGGAACCAGGTAGTTTTTAACAGTAACACCTGAGGGTCTGACTAATACCTGGCACAATCACTACCGTCCCATAAGGTCTTTATGCAATGGACACATTGTTGACTTCTCCAGTAATTAGAACGGACCTGAGATACGACTTAGCAACGGGAGATCAGTAACAAACAGTAAATATATTTGTTTCAAAGAATCAAAGTTCAGAGATAGTTTCCTAAATCGTTTTAAGCTACAAATATTATCTATCATTCAAATAAATAAAGGAAACAAGACGGTCTATCCCAGAGTAGAAACTACTTAAAATGAAATGCTACATTTCCATTAATTGTGAAATTGGAAAGAGATTCTGGCATGTTCATCATCGTTGCATTTGATGGACGAATATTTAAAGTTTGTGGGTCGCGATCCTCGCCCCTGCTTCGCGGAGCATTGTACTGTCCTGTACTGATGGAGCCCAGTCGGCCTGCAGGCTACTCTCACAGCGATGACCCGTCACCGACGTGATCTAGCGAGTTTCCAGTTTACAAAATCACTCGTGTCTAGGGGTGGGTATTGGGAAGGACCTCACGATACGATACGCATCACGATACTTGAGCCACGATACGATATACATTGCGATATCCCGATTATGCGATATCCTGATTATTATATTCTACATAGTTCACCGAAAAATTTAAAAATGCATTACACATCTTAAAATCCAAGTTGTATATATGTACATCAGGTGATAGTGATGGATCTTAAAATCCGAGTTGCACATTCATCAGATTATAGTGACAATTCATGGGACAAACTGAGTCAAAACAATGTTTTATTATAACTATACAAGCTAAAGTTACAACATATTTGTATGTTTTTTGTATCATTTACATCATATGAAATTAACATTAAATTTAGTATGAGGTTGCTTTAATTATGTGGCAAATGATAATAAACACAAGAAAGATGGAACTAAAACCAAGGACAGGCACAGTGATCAGTCAGTATAGATATAAATCCATAAATAAATAAACCTCTGTCCATTATTTTTCATTTTTTAAGGACAGGCAATTGTGTTATATTATAAAATTATAAAATGAAATAAAACCTGAGCTCAGTGCAGGGCCCTCCCAGGGTTGGTAGAGAGTGGCAATGCCCAGGACTGTCACTTAGGTAGGAGCACTGGGTGATATAATGATAAAAAATATAAAAAAAAAAAAAAAAAAATCGATATTCAAATTTTGAATATCGATATTGAATCGGCTGGAAAAGTTTTGCGATATATTGCCATATCGATATTTTTGCCCACCCCTACTCGTGTCGCCGTCCTGCGGTAGCCGGCTCTTCTCTGAATCTCCGTTGCCTTGGCTACCACCTGGCAGTTGATCCAGCGCAATGGTATTAAAGTTATCAGGCAATTTGACCAAACTTGTTTTCTAGGTGTCTGTTATAAGTGATAACCTCTTATAACCTTCACACACTCTTATAACCTTCACACACAATGATAATAAAAAACTGTGCACTAGTCCACCAGGTCTGAACATGCTCACTGTAAATTTTAACATAATTTAAATAAAAACTAATGAAAACCAGCAAACTATCACGTGTGGAAGTTTACATTTTTGCCTTTTTTTTTGGGAATAGAGTTGATCATCTGTTTCTATTTAATCTACAAAGTCACTAAAGATGCAAGCGGACACAACGCGTTTTAATAAACACGCTGCAGAAATGACACAGTTTTATTTATTTATATATATATATATATATATATATATATATATATATATATATATAGCGTTTCTGGATCACCAGATAAAAGTACGGGGTCCTAACAGAAGTTCCAGTCTGTGCGTTCATTGTTCGGCAGTGTAAACGTAAACTGGATTATCAAACCTGCCACATTGTGAATAACCTTCCCGGTAATTAGTCACAAAGCAAACATCACCTAACAACAAACACACTTTCCTGTAAACAGCATGACTTTGTGTTTTGTTGTCTTGTTTTTTTTGTCTTTGTTATTGTGTGTTCCAAGTTGTCTGATGAGCAATGTTTGGATTTTTAAAAAAAGAAAAAGACACAACAAAAAAACATCCCGTTCAAGTCTAGGATAAGCATCGATGTTTCTCACAAACAGGCCAGAGAATAGAAAAGCATTCCTCTCATCACGCACTTCCTGGCCTCACATGGTGAAGGTGACTTTAGTGACTTCCAGGGTAGTGGAAGTGACTTGTCACCATTGTGGCTGCATGACTTCAAATGTTTCTCAAAAATGATTAATAATTTGAACTATTATTACGAGATAGGGAATATTCTGTATGTAACTAATAGCTCAAATCAACATTTCTTTAATAATTATTATTGACCTTAACATTTATATGACCCTTAGTTTTAAACCAGTTTCCTTGTTAGGTGCATTGGCAGGTGGTCTGTTTTTTTTTGTGTTTTTTTTTTTTTAAAGCTGTTAAGTGCCTGTTTTCTCCATAATAACATAATTTTAAGGGATTTATGTACACTAGTGCACTAGTCCCTGCAGAAATCACAAGATTTTTCCTCTGAATAATGTGTGCTGCTTTGGAACTGAGTTGGTTGAGAATATTGATTTCGGCATAATTATGATGCACAAATACATTTCAAGGTAAAAACAAAATCCCCAATGTCTGTTATTAGTTGAAACTTGTTTTCACATCAATAAACTGAACAAACGGAGATGTGCAGCTATTTCCCTGTGTGAATTTTTCACTGTTAGTTTGCTGCTTACAAGGAATGTTTGATAGTATTGCACCTGGTTTTTCAGATTTTGTTTCAGAAATTACCGTATGAAACCGTTTATTTCCTCTCTTAGTGTCTCTGCTGTATGTTCAGGTTGTTTTTTTACTTGCTTTGGTTTGAAAGTGAGTGTGGGTGGAATCAGTTCCTCTTCATCTTGAAGCTTGGTGCATCAAATCTCAGTAATGTCACAGGCCACGATGTCCCCGGGAAGGACACTAAACTCCCCATCACCCCAGTCAGTCAGGGCAAGTGGACAGGGTTGTGTCAGGATGGGCATCTTGTGTAAAACCTATGCCAAATCAATATGAAGCATTTGTTCCTCTCTTTATATATTTTAGCCATATATCTAAAAAACTTCTTTTATTATTATTCCAGTGATCAGTTTTAGTATAATTCCTCCTCTAGTAAATATGTTGAGCATCAAGTTTTGTTTAAAGCAACACAACTGACCTACTTTTGGCAGCTAAAACCCAAAATTAGTCGAGTATATTTCAGGAGAGATGTTTTCACAGTCTGTTATGTGTTTTTAGGTTAAATGGCCCTGTGTGTAAGGAAGTAATAGTTGATCTTATTTTAAGAAAAACAAAAATTTCCTGTCCACGAGTGATTGACAATTTGCTGCTGTTCTCTTTGTCTGCTTTAAACTCAAGATATTTTTAGCTTTTATTAAAGTTTATAAGTGTATTTAAAACATGGGGTGTTTTTTGGCGCGCCAGAGCAAAGAGTTGGTTTCCTTCTACTGTTCCAGCTGGTTGTTTTTAAAGTGTTTTGAAGCATTGTTCAGCTTTAACACACATGACCTGCGGTGGAAACTCGCTTTTTTTTTTTCCTTTTTTTTTATAGTGGGTTCAGCATTGTATTTCTGAAATGCTATAAGGACTTTATAATGGCTTTGTACTAAATAAATAGGACTAAACAGAAACCTTTAACATTACGTCCCTCATACGTGAGGATTGGATGCACGTACAGCATTGTAGCTTGAGAGTGTCTTTGTCTTTCTCAGGTGGGTTTTTGTTTAATAAATGTTGGTGCTGGAGTCGTCCCGAGCCTCCACATCGCACCTGAGTTGTCAGTATTGATTAAGGTGGCACGCTTGTTCGTCAATTCAGATCCGTGCCGCAGCTGAGGAAGATGCCGTCTTCCCACAGTGAAGCAATCTTTCCCTGCTGTCTTCGATCAAGTTTCCTCTTTTGGCCGCAGTGCCACATTTCCTGATAGTATTGAGTGTTGTGGAAACAGGAACTTGAAGGTCTCTGGGGATACACGTGCAGCCTTGAGTTTTCACAGTTGGTTACATTTTTATGTGACCTTCTCAGATACTTAGTGCAACAAGTGAAGAAACAAAACCTGACGTTTTAATTTCACTGGAGGCTCGATACAGAGAGAATTAAGTATTTGAAAGTATCTACTGTTGAAAATACATTTGGTAGCATTTACACTGGCATGAACGATTTTTTTTTTTTTTTTTTTTTTATCTAAATGTTAAGTCAGTACCAACTTACGACGGAGTATTAGGGCCAAACTAAGACAAAAAAAATTGGAAATTGCGAGAATAAAGTCATAATATAATGAGAATAAAGTCGTAAAATTACGAGAATAAAGTTGTATTATGAGAATAAAGTTGTATTATGAGAATAAAGTTGTAATATTACGAGAATGAAGTCGTAATATTACGAGAATAAAGTCGTAACTTTACGAGAATAAAGTCGTAACTTTACGAGAATAAAGTCGTAACTTTACGAGAATAAAGTCGTAACTTTACGAGAATAAAGTCGTAACATTACGAGAATAAAGTAGTAACATTACGAGAATAAAGTAGTAACATTACGAGAATAAAGTAGTAACATTACGAGAATAAAGTAGTAACATTACGAGAATAAAGTAGTAACATTACGAGAATAAAGTCGTAATATTATGAGAATAAAGTCGTAATATTATGAGAATATAATTTATGAGAACTCTTCTCCCTGTGTAAAAATGAGGAATATTGAGCATTTTGTGAAGTTATATTTATATATTTATAATATATATAATATTATGACTTTATTCTCGTAATATTACGACTTTATTCTCAAAATATTACGATTTTATTCTCGTAATTTTACGACTTTATTCTCGTAATTTCCTTTTTTTTTTTTTTTGTCTTAGTTTGGTCCTAATACTCCGTCGTACCAACTGACCTGATCACACTGTTTTTTTTTTTTTTTGCCTTTACTCTCCCCTCAAAAGGGTTTCTCTGACATTGTCATCGTAGCTCTACTCCATCACTGTCACCTCAAGTTGGTTTTAAGTGCCTACTGTACGTGTTGATTTACTGAAAGGCTTTCCTGTTTTTGTTTCGTCTTTTATTTTTTGTTTTTGACAGAATTCCTCTGCAAAGAATGTCCCCGTGTGCACATACACTTCGAGCGTGTGGACATAAAGGAAATCCCTTCAGAGCCTGTGTTTTTCCGCAGGTGGCTGCACGATCGGTTCGAAATCAAGGACCGGTGAGTGTGTGTGTGTCTCCTGTGGAACTGTGTATCATGTCGAAATTGCATGTTATCCAGTCTGTATGTGAACTGTTTGGGGGTTGTTGTGTTTTTTTTTTGTCTTTTTCCCCACTGATGCGCCACCAGTTTAAAGCAGATACTCGTTCTAATTCCAGTGTGAACGTGGGAGTAAAAACTGCCTAGAGTTTGTCAAAGAACATCCATAACAGTGACGGCTGCTTGTTTTTGTTTTAAAGCCCTAAAGCCAGATTACTTCAGTGTTGCAGATAAAGATTAGCTTCAACTATGTTGAATTTTCATTGTGTCAGCATATGGGACATATGATGGACAGAAAACATGGCAGTGGTTATTAAACTTTACTCCAAATATGTTTTTAAATTATGTCAAACATTCTGTTATGTCTAATAAGTTCTTAAGAGTCCTCATTTGATTAAATTTAAATGCATTTGTTCTGCTGTTTATTCACAGCAGCTTCTGGCCAAAATTGTTTAAAAAGAAAAATGTTATCTTGTATCTTCATGTCTCTCTCCCGTGAATTTAAAAAAAACAACAAATACTTGCCGAGCTGATGCAGATGGTGCTTGCTCAGGGAGCTGACCAGAGTTGAAACAAACAACACTCTATTGGTTGTTTCATGAAGACATTAACAAGTCTTATCCAGATACTGGTTCACATCCAGTATAAGTTTTCAAGGTCTAAATTTGTTGACCAACAGAAATCTTTAATTCTGCTTGAGTGGAAACATTAAAACTTAATTGTGCATTTATGGTTGGTTCAAGTTTCTTTAAGTGAACTGAACAGCAGTCTGTGTTCTGATGTTCTGATGTGCATCTGCAGAAACAAACTATAGAGAGAAGTCATGCAAGATTATTTTGACTCATTTGTTTTGCCCAAAACTTTAAAATGTTATTGATGAATGCGTCTGACAAGAAAAAAGGCCTAGAGGTGTTGTGCTGTTGCATGTTTTTGATGTTATATTGAATATGACATTTTGTTGTTTTAATGACATTTTGTTGCTCTCATAGCCTTGACGTGACTCTTGGTGTTCTTTGCGCTGTAACTGCTCTAAGAATCATGATGGGAATGTATTTTTTTTCTCGGTTTGATTTATTTTGCAATCATCTTCCGTTTCTCAGACGACTTTGGATTCCTAAGAGACGTATCTGTCTTTTTCCTAGGCTGCTGATGGATTTCTACGAGTCGCAGGACTCAGACAAAATTTGTACTTTCCCCGGGGAGGGAAAACCTTCTCCACTGAAACTCTCCAAGACCCTCCCCTCAGTGATTATCCTGGGGGGGCTGACACTGCCACTTTTGCTGACGGAGAACGGCAGGAAGCTGTACGTGAGAACCTGGGTGTGTGGGACTCTCCTGGGCTGGCTGTGGGTCAATGTCTTCCCTTAACCAACGTGGTGGGGACTACCAACATGAGATGCACAGAAAACGTGGAGCGAGGTGCCATTTTGCCATTATTACAACAACACAAGGTGTGTTAACGGTGCAGGGCAGCATCTGATGAGGCGCTCAGTTTTTGACTGGGGATACTGAGAGATATTAAGCTATTTTAGCTACTTGAACCCTCTTGTTTGCAGGCTGAGATGATGAGAAAATAAGAGCAGATTTCTGAACTGTAAAATCTTCCAAAAAAAATACACCTAGAATATTAAATGAATATGGCTAAAAAATGTTCTCAAAATAATTCCCCTCCTTCAGATTGATCCAGATTGATATATTTGCATGCTGTTTTTCCCATCAATCATCTGCCCCTTTTAACGCACCTTTTTTATTTTTGAAAACTAAGTACTGAGTACTCAGACATTTAATGGTCCTTGATCATAAATGATTAAGTACACTGCCTGCTTGATATTGGTTGTAATGTTTTACATGCAAAGTCCCCTATCAGGAAGATGATGCACCTTTCCCACAGAGTAGTGATTTTACACTGTTAGAATATAAAATGAGCAGCACACAGTCCTCTGTAAGGGCCCATAAACAAAACACCAGCTACATTGTTTGACATAAATATTCATGCTCACACCTTGTTGTTTTGACAGAGAACGTAACTTAAAACATTGTCATTCATGGAAACTGGAAAGAGGCTTTTAAAAAATGCAATATTTGCATTTAGAAGCAAAGACTTTTTCCATGAATGTGGGCATTGCTCTCACAGAGGACTGTGTGTATATAAGTAAAAATGTTCTCTTAGTGTAAAATATAAAATAGCCCTATGTTGTCATCCATTGCCAAAAGCCGGTGTGTTTACCTGATTGATCGCTGTGTTATATGTTGAGCAATACCTTTTTGTTTGTTCATGTTTTGTTTGTTCTTTACCGTTACACACAAACGAGCATAATTTCCATTTTCTCTGTATAGAAAACATACTTCTCTCTTTTATAATTAATTCCATTTCTTAACTTAGATACATGCTTTTTTTTACTTTTAATAAACAGGTTGCAGTTCTCTTGAAAGCATCTACCTAACAAAAAGCTGACAAAGCCATTTTAACAGTATATCGCAGGTTCCTGTGCACTCAAAGCCATTTGTATTATAACATTGCTGTATTGTGAAATGCACTGTATGTCTGTCATTGTTTACTCTAAAGAAACCATTGCATTTTCCACTTGTCACTTTACATACTAGCTCCTTTATCCTCCCCTTGTATTTTTTTTTCATATCCATCATAAAGTAAATCTTGTGGGTTTTTTTACGTGTCGCTCCAATACCTCACTTGAATAATCCTTCCTAGTTCTTAAATGAAACCTGTCAGCCATTTTATAGTCATTTTTATTCTGACAAGAGCAGACTGTAACTCATCAGGTAACTCTGTAGACAGTATTTAAATGTCAACTGTTTTTGGAAACGTGTGCCTTCTCTTTGAGGGCCACACTGGCTCTTTTCCATCAGGTGACTGCATGGAGGCGCTCTGCTGGAGCTGCTGCTTACTGCAGCATGCGGTCACGTTGTCTACAGCTCATAGTGGCTTATTTTGCTCTACAAATACATTGATTTACACTTTTTGAGGATGATTATTAGTATTGAACAATAAAACCCTTTAACATGTGGGAGCGGGGGGGACCAGAGTGAAATAAAGTGGTTTTCTTTGGGGAATATAAGCTTTTCTGTCTTTTTGTTTTTGGTTTTTCTTTTAATTATTTTTCAAAGGTACGTGAATAATAAAGACTTATGTACTTGTGAAAATTGACAGTGGAATCTGCTGTGGATGAGCCTCTGACTGTTTCACATGCACACAACTATTGTTGGGGTCACTGAAAAGTTTTGTCTTTTCACATTACATATCTGTGATTTTAGTCACGTGACAGAATCAGGAATTTAAGATATGTTTGATCAGTCTGTCAAAGAGTACTGATGGACACACCCACATGCACTTGAAGAAAACTAATATGTGCTGCAAGATTGCCTCACTGAAAAAGGTTTTACTAAATCATGGTACTAACTATTTATGTATATCTTGACAGTTGTGTAAAAAAGAAAGTTAGAAGACATATCTAGTTATTGTCTTTATACTGAATTGTATTTAATGTTAAGAAGCATGGTCAAAAGTAGAACCTGAAAGTCTTTCAAGATAAGGTATATTTTATATCAACATGCTGGTTTTCCTTTAACTTGCACTGGGTAATGATCTGAGATCATCTACTCAAACATTTCTGCATATTTGTTTGCTCTCCTTAATTTTGGGTTCGTTTTATGACTTATGCTGTGCACAAAAACAAATGACATGCTGAATATTTATTCAATGTGATAATTATTTCTGATCAGACTTAAACCGTCAAAGGATTCAATATCTCTGTGGCTTTAGCTAAACTGTAACAAAGATCTTCAGTTAATGAAGAGAGAGTTGGACCACTGCATCAACTCTTCTTCAGCACATCCAAAAGATTATCAGTAATGTCTCGTGGGTTATCCAAGTGTGAAAATGTTTCATGCTTGTTGAACCATTCTGTGACCATTTAAGCCAATGAGTCCTGGCACTGTAATCAAGTAACCTCAGATCCAGATAATATTGCTGCCCACGCTAGTTTCTGTAGGCACCACCCTAAGCATGATAAGTGCCTCCTCACTTCATGTATTGCAACGTGACCTTTCTGCAGTGATAGTAATGGTTTTGGTTGCAATCAAGAAGTGTTGACAACACCACCTGGAGACTTCCACCCCAGATGAAAAGTCACTCCATTTACCTCCCCCTTCTCCACTGGGAAAATGACGCCTTTGGCGTATCCAAATGTGGTCCACATCTCTGCTGTGAGTGGATTACGGTTAGTGTCATATCCCTTCCCACTAGCACACCTGAAATGCATGTAGCAAATATGATTTGTCTTTATGCACACCAAGCAAACCAGAGAAACTCCTTTTATATAAAGCCACGTGTCTAAATCCTAAAATGATTCAGAATGCACCTCCTTAGGAGATGCATGAGATCCATTACCATCTCTAATTTTTTCACATTCCCTCAAGCATAGATTTGATTTTGCTCTTGTGGAATTTAGATGTAATAAAGAATGCCCCCAAGTCCCAATAGTTAGGTTTCCAACTGAAATCTTTCAAGAGTGAGCTATATTAGTAGGCCTAATCTTGTAGTTTCGTCCATGTGTATGGAGGATTTTTTGTGCCAAAATTAAATAAATAAATACATCATTAATTAATTAAATTGGGAATGAAAGATATCAATAATTATTTAAATGTGTCATTAATAAATTAAATGCTGAAATATTTTTTTTTACTTAAAATGAATTGTATTTTAATTAATTAACGACATATTTAATTCTAATTTTAATTAATGACACATTTAATTAATGATATTTCATTCCCATTTTAATTAATTAATGATGTATTTATTTAATTTTGGCACAAAAAATCCTCCATACATGTGAGTCGTCATCCTTTATTATGTCAATGTCTTGCAAGTTTTCTTTAATATCTAAAAGCTTCCTGTTGTGGATGACAGCATGCAATTAAAGTTGTGAATGTTTAGGACGTATCTCAGTTTATATCGAAATTATACCTAATCTATACTTTTCCCACTTTGTTGTGCGTCCCCGAACGACACGTGAACGAAACTACGCATGCGCGTGGTATGTGTGTAGCAATAACGAGGAAGTGTTTGAAACGAGAGAAACCTGCAACTGCGCGTATTTGTGCTCAGGGTGGGTATTTTATGCCACGACAAACACAGTAACAGTTTAATCGACGTAAGATATGAATACATTTGTAACGTACTGTAATGTTTCATTCAGAATACGCGTTAGACCACAGATTTACAACTGTGAGCTCTCGATGTCGTTTATTGTTTTAAATACTAAAGGAGTAACGGCGCCATCTAGCGGCAAGTCAGGAGGACTGCAGGTTTTTGTACTAAACAAAACAGTGATAGTCGGTCCTCCAAAAGCCTAATAAACTTCGTCCTGTTGGTGAATAAGGTCATTAAAGATTTTACAAAAAAAATAAAAATAAGGCGTAAGTTGGAAACTTAAGAATAAAGTTGTGAATATCATAAGCAAATTCGTATTAGTTGATTTAGGTTAGATGTTTGTTAGGGAATATTACTTTCAATGTTTTAGTTTATCAATGTGTTTTGTTTCCAGCTTTTCAGTGACAATGGATTGGATTGGATTTGGTTATGCTGCAGCCATCGTTTTTGGAGGATTTATGGGATACAAAAGAAAAGGTTGGAGGCACTCATTTGGATAAAAATCTAAACTAAAATTTTCACACATTTTAGCCTGATTGTCTTCTCTGTTTTCTTTTGTAGCCAGCGTCATGTCACTAATGGCAGGTTTAGTTTTTGGTGGATTATCTGCTTATGGGGCCTATAACATCTCCAATGACCCAAAGGATATCCAGGTGTCGTTCCGTAAGTTTGGTGGAACTCAATGAGATCATTTCTATTCAAAGGCCAGAAAATGTATTAAAATGTATTTATAACTTTGCAATGGTGTTGTATTTGTTTAAGTTTCTGCAGGACTCCTCTCAGTTATCATGGGAATGAGATACAAGAAATCAGGAAAATTACTGCCTGCAGGCATTATGGCAGGATTGAGGTCCGTCCAACTTGCAGAGATGACTAAGCACATTTATTGAATCCTGCTAATTGATTCAGATATTTTCTTTTTCTGGCTGATGTTTTCCAGTTTGTTGATGGTGTTTCGTCTGTTGCTCCTGACCATGAAGTGACGCAGAGGGCAACGCCGACTGACCTGACAACCCTCGAAAATGTTGATTGAACAGATCTGGTTTTAAAGAAGACTTTATCTCAGAGACCTTAGACATAAAAAAAAAGAAGTCTGAGTTTCTTGTTTGTGAGCTCGTCTATGATTGTGCATCTTCCGTCTTCATTAATTTTCATGAATAATAAAATCCCGGCAGAGGAAACAGATCTGTGTCAACATCTTGGGTGCTAAAAATTTAAAACAAGCTTACAGAATTAAATCTACCATCTTTGCTTCTCACTCAGATTTAAATAAAAGTGATCAAGTTGGTGTGTTCCGGGGGAGAGGTAGCCTAGTGGTTACGGAGGTGGGCTTAAACCTAGAGGACCCGGGTGTACCGCTGTTTAGCAAGGACCTTACACACACCCTCTCCCCTCTGGCCACTGGAAAAATGGGAGCTGCTGTTCTTTGTATTAAAGTAGAGGATTAATTTGTGTTTTATAATAAAACTGACTAATAAAGATTAATAAAAAAAATGTTTTCAAAATTTTTTATGAAGATAAAATGAAATAAACATGATTTTATTTCTTTATTTGTGTGTACTCGTGTGATGTTTGACAACAAAAATGAAAGCAGGATTTAATGTTCCCAAAACCTTTATTAATTTCTTCACATTAAAAACAAAATCCATACATTGTTATGAATTAGTGTTGACGGATTAGTTAGTTAGTTAGTTTTATTTTGGTCCATTAGTCAATCAAAACATGCACCACAGTAAAGCGGGATATATAAATAAAGGAAACCAAAAAAGGTGTAGACTGAAGCCGTAGCTTATGATTGTTCCTTTGTGGGGGATAGTATCGTATTAATCAAAGTGTAGATTAGCAGCATGTACCTCAAGCTACATCCGTATGCAAAGAAAGTAATGAGCAATCACTCAGCCTGCATGAGGAATGTAGAAGAGGTTTTGGAAAACTTTATGGAAGTCAAAAAGTCAATTTGAGGACTTCTACAACCGTCTTCACATAAGTTTCATCTGGCTGTGGCTTCCTGTTGCTGCCTGGCTGCAGAAACTCTTTGGCGGCTTTACAATTTAACATCCTGCCCTGAAAACTCTGAATAGAAACACAAACAAAAGTTTACTTGAAACAGTGCTCAGTGCTGGCTGTTGACAAATCTGGGATTTTTAAAAGACCATTTGCTTTATATGTCTAGACTTAGACCATATGTGACACCAACCTTGACATTGGAAAAGTCAGCCAGGATTCCAGGTAATTTCTCCTCCAGCATCAGTGTGCATTCAAGAAGCTGTACGTCTGCAATGGTTACATTATCTCCGACCAGGTAAATGGCTCCAGACAGCGCCTGTAAAGTTTCATACAGGAAAATAACACCTGCTTAAGTTACCATAACCAGTCATATTTCAAATTAAATGAATAAGTTATACCATACCTTTTCAAACACCGGTAGGTAGCGCTCCTTTGCTTTACTCTCAATGTTGTCCACTTTTGGTTTTGGGTTTGGGATGAAGGGCAAGATCATGATCATCTCCATGAGATCCATCAGTCCCTCACAGTACATGTTGACCCTTGAGGGTATGCCACATTTTAGTAAATCATGATCATGATTGGCCCGAGACCCTGCACAGCATGGTGCACGGATGATCATGATCGGTAAGAAAAGGCCATCGTAAACATTATTATAGTATTTCAACGTACATGGCGCGGTCTTTGAGATTTTTTCCATGGAGTTGGTACTTCTCTGCAACGTATTGCAAGATTGCTTTTGTCTGAACAAGTTTCATACCATCAATTTCCACCATGGGAACCTGTTGAAACATGAGTGATCCATCTGCAAAGAAAACAGCAGCAGATCTTTATTCATATCCATATACTGTATCACACCATACACTATATAGAACATACAATAGAACAATGGATCACAAAGGTCATAAGATTTGGTTCAGATTAGTCCCTGAACTGCGGGTGAGTGCAGGTGAAAGTTGAAAGCAGGGTATGGCAAGATATGGCAACCGCCACACCTTGGCTTCAAAGGAAAATGCAAATGTTTGTTTTTTTAATACATTTATGGAATTACTCTGTGTCTATTTGTATTGATTCTTCTATTAATTAATACATATAGAATAACTACAAATTCAAATCAGAGCAACATGATCGATTTCACTATTATACACTGCAAAAAGTGAAAATCTTAACAAGAATATTTATCTTATTTCTAGTTAAGATGTCTAATTTTTAGTCAAAAAAATCTCATTACATTTAAGACAAGACTCAAAAACAACCATTTTCACCTGTTTCAAGTAGATTTTCACTGGTGCTTTGATTGGCTGGCAGAAAAATCTGCCAGTGGAACAAGATTTTTTTTGCTTGTAATGAGAAGATGAATCTTGTCCCACTGTCAGATTTTTCTACTTATTTCAAGTGAAAATTTACTTGAAACAGGTGAAAATGGTCAAATAACACGTTATTTTTCTGGTGATGACTCCTGTTTTAAGTGTAATGAGATTTTTTGACTAAAAATTAGACATTTTAACTAGAAATAAGACAAATATTCCTGGTAAGATTTTGAGTTTTTGCAGTGAGCGAGACTGCATTTGAAAAAGTTGAAATTTTCTTGACCACACAGATAAGCTCCATAGCAGATTCTGTGATGAGTATTTGCTGGACGTGTTGATTGATACTCTAGTTAAGTTCTGTGACTCGTAACCTTGCCATACCTTAGCTTCCACTGAATTGACGCCACTGGTTGAAAGACTTCATAAAAGGACGAATGAAAAAGGGCAAAAACATGATTTGGTTCTCACTGCACCAACTTTCATTTAATTTAATTTCAATTTATTCTTTATTTCATTCAAAAAACAAAACAATTTAATACAAACACAAATACAAATGTTCCTAACTTATGAATGAAAAGGGAGCAGAAAGAAGAAGAAGAATCTTATCTGATCTGCCCCTTTCACAAATAACATAAATTAAAAATAATAATAATAAAAAAAAAACTAAATAAAAAAAAATTACCACTCTGAAGTTTTTCATAGTCCTCTCTGGTGGACAGATATCTCTCTTCAAACTGTGAAGATAAATCAGCAAAAACAATTACATGAAAAAAATTAACTTTTTAAAAAAGCTCTGACATACAATTAGAAAAAAAACTGCACACAATAAGTGTCAAAATGTAATAATTTACCTCCACCCCTGCAAATGCCAAAAGCCAGCGGATTGACTCCATTCTCCCTCTGCCATTGAAGTAGTGCAGGATTACTTTGTCAGACATGGTTCTTGTTTTCTTGGGAGTGTATAACCTAATACAATGTGAGAAAATTCACTCAAAGCTGTGCAGATAAATAGCACTGCAATTTAGCCTGTTGTTCCTACTTATTCAGTCACGGCTGCACTTTTTTCCCTTCCAAGTTTAACTTCCGTTCGTTGCATAACATTGCAGCGTAAAGGCGGAGAAACGTCTGAAGTCTCTGATTGGTTGGTTTTAGCCCCGAAGCACAGCTCATTAGCATATTATCGCAAAGCATCATGGTAGTGGAATCCGTGGCTTGTTTTAGCGCATTTGCTGATTAGTAATTATTTAAATATTATCGCCGTGTTGACATAGAAGCTTTACTCGAACATTCTAAACGAATTCTGCTTCTTCCGAGTCCAGCATTTTAAAATTCGAAACCGTGAGTTTAAACGGTCGCTCCATGCGGCTCCATATATAAGCTCCACCTCCCTATGTATATTCGGATGTGAGGGCGATCTGGCTGCGACATCTGTCACCCCATTGATCGCTAGGGTTGATTCGGCTGATCTGGCTGGCTAGGCGGGTGTCCCCTTCCTCCCTCACCGGTCCATGTGTGTCCCTCCCGAAGCTCTGCGCTCGGTGGCAGCGGACGACGTCCTCCCCCGGCGGACGACCATCCTTCGGTATACCAGTAGCTGCGCTCCCCTGCTAGAACCTCCAAACAAGCTCAAGGCCAATAGGAGATACGTAGGGAAGTCAAGCTCCAAGCTTCAGACACATCCAAATGCGGCACTGCACGTGGCAGTCTGCCTTACCTTTTCAACTATTCAAACAAAAAAAATAATTTTTGACATTTTATATATATATATATATATTATTATGACATCTTGCTATTCTATAATAATTCTATAATAATATATTTTTTTCAATTTTAGCTATAATAGAGCCAAACTAAGTAAGAAGGAAATTACAAGAAAGTCATAATAATATGAGAATAAAGTCGTAAAATTATGAGAATAAAGTCATAATATTAAATATATTGTAAATATATAAATATAACTTCACAAGATGCTTAATAATAATTATTATTATTAATAATAATAATAATAATATATAATAATAATAATAAATAACTACATTTTATTTTATTGTTTATACTTTTTATTGTTTATACATTTTATTTTATCTCTTATATATTTGTTTTTATAATTGTATTGTGTTGCACTAATCACCATAACAAATTCCTCGTGTGAAAACTTGGCAATAAACCCCTTTTCTGATTCTGATTCTAATTTTAACACAGGGAGAAGTCAAGAAGACTGCTCTTCCTGTTAGAGTTCTCATAAATGATATTCTCATAATATTACGACTTTATTCTATTACGACTATTCTTGCAACATTATGACTTTATTCTCGTAATTTCCCAAATTTTTTTGTCTTAGTTTGGCCCTAATACTCCGTCGTATATAATAGATAACTGGTCGTGCCATATGGCTATAATAATATAATGAATGCAATATATTTCCATCATACTTATATTATATCCATGTTTATCTATGTTTTTTAATAATATATTTATTGTATATATATATATATATATATATATATATATATAGTATACATTTAAGTTTTGTTGTAGCTTCATTCTTCATTGTTACTCCATTTATAATGTATCTGATACAATTTCTAATAGTAACAACATAAATGTCACCTGTAACATTATTTTTAAAGGAATTTCAGAATGGGTTTTTGGGTTGAAAGCAATTACTAAAATCACATTTCTCTTACCCAAGAGCTCCTTTACAATGCTACTTCACAAATAAGTTAATTGGCACCAGTTTAAAGAAATGCCTGGACAAATTTGGTATTTATTTTTAATGTCTACGACTGTAAGTGTATTTGTTCTGCCTGTGAGAGAAATCCAGCACCTCTATGTTTATCTGGTATAGCTCCTAGCCAGACATGTTTGATTTTTTATTACGCCACCCCCTAGTTTTGATTGTAGTGCAATTCAATAATGACAGATTTTCATCAAGAATGAGTTCAATGTTAAATTCATTTTACTGCTGGAACTGAAACAGATCCAGTGTGGCAACAACTTGCATATAAGTTTCACTGAAATTAAAGCATTGCTTAAAGTTCCTTGAAAACATACAGTATACAAATAATAGCTGATAGGCAAGGCAATTACAATCAAACAAAGGAAGAACAATGAAAATAAAAAAAGACATACTGTACAGAGCCAAAACAATTAATTAGACAAAAACAAAACACAGTGAAGGCTTCGTAATATAATATGCATATCATTCAATGTATATATATGTTTGTAAACATTTAATGATCAGATATAACTGAGGGTGCAACCTCTCCACAACAGTAGATATATTACAGAAAGACACAGTGAAACACTGAGGAGCAAATCTGGACTCACACTTTGGCCAGTGACTTTACCTAAACAAATATGTTACAACTCACAGCATCCATAGCACACACTATGAAACAAAAACTTTTTTTTTTATTGCTGTGTAATACCTATGTACAGATTGGATTGTAAAACACCTAGGCCTACTCTTTGGAGGTGAAAAGAGTTCTTAGGGCACAGATCAGAGTTCCAGGGAGGCCACTAGCGGTGTCCGTATTTGGCAGACCAGTCTGTTCGCCCATGAACAGTCTGCAGTGGTTGGCGAGGCAGAAGCCCTGGGGTGCTCTTGTTAGCCATCGGCATGTTTGCAGAGGGGCTCATCTGACTCCGACCGGACCGCCATGTTGCATAATCTATAACCGAAGCACATACACAATTAACATTTGGGCATTTTTAAAAGGTATTTTGTGAAGGCTCCGAGGAATGGGCGATATTTTACCGTTCACGATATACCGTCAAAAAAATTCCTCACGATAAGAATTTGTCATGTCGCGGTAAAAACGATAAATTCCCGTTGATGATGTTTTTGTGTAAAGCTGATTTTTGGAAGGAAGGAAGGAAGGAAGGAAGGAAGGAAGGAAGGAAGGAATGAAGGAAGGAAGGAAGAAAACAAGGAAAGAAGGAAGGAAGGGAGAAAAGAGGAAGGGAAGAAGGAAGGAGAGAGCAGGAGGAAAGAAGGAAGGAAGGGGAAAAAAGAAGGAAGAAAGGAAGGAAGGAAGGAAGGAAGGAAGAAAACAAGGAAAGGAGGAAGGAAGGGAGAAAAGAGGAAGGGAAGAAGGAAGGAAAGAGCAGGAGGAAAGGAGGAAGGAAAGGAGGAAGGAAGGGAAAAAGGAAAGAAAGAAAGAAAGAAAGAAAGAAAGAAAGAAAGAAAGAAAGAAAGAAAGAAAGAAAGAAAGAAAGAAAGAAAGAAAGAAAGAAAGAAAGAAAGAAAGAAAGAAAGAAAGAAAGAAAGAAAGAAAGAAAGAAAGAAAGAAAGAAAAATTCCCGTTGATGACAAACATGGTGGATCTGAGAGCGAGATAGATTTATATTTAAAAAGGTGGAGTTGAATTGGTATTTTTTTATCGTCATTTTTATCGTTATCGGGATAAATGCCAGAAATAATCGTGATACATTTTTTAGTCCATACCGCCCATCCCTAAAGGCTCCTATTTGTGAAATAGAAATAAGCAGAGAATAAATAAAGCCCTGCATCTATACTTACTAGATGCTGTTGTTTCCACTGAAACACTGTGGCGCTCTCTGTGACCAGCTGAACCCCCTTCTTTCTTGTAAAACGATGGCATGTATCCACCTGGAATAGTATTTGTACCTGATAAATAAACAAAATTAAAAGAAATGTAGTTCATTAACATACCACTAGTTAAAAAGAAGAACAACAACATGTTGCAAAGATTACACTGCTGTTACCATGAGCGCCTCTGCTTGGCAGAGTTCCTCCAAAGGGAATATTACTGCTACCCCAAAGATGATTTCCAGTAAATTCATTGCTGGCATTTATGGCCACATTCTTCTTCGTGCTAATTCCTGAAGAAGACAGCATTACATTATGAAATGGTGTTTAATCTCCACAAAAAAACATTACAGTAAGAGAGATAAAAATAACAACAGGTGGGGGCAAACATAAAGAATAAAAGAAGCTTTAAAACTGCATCAAAAGGAGAGTTAAGCCGAGCATACACTGTGCGATATTTTGAATCGTATGAGACTGCCCCATCTCACACTGCACGACTAGATCGCGGAGTTCAAAAGTTCAGAGCCCACGATTTATGTTCTCACACTGTACGAGCCGATGCTCGGATGCGACCCGTCTGCTCACACTATACGATCATTATCCTCCCGTCGGACCTCTGTGTACTGGAAATATAATATATAATAAAATATCTGTACCGTTTCTGATTGGGTGGGAACTGCGCATCATTGACAATGAACGCATACCGCAAAAGTTGTGTCTCGCGGAGGAACCCGACGTCCCAGCAAAATGAGAAGAGAAAAAAAGAGTTGTTCCGAACAGTACAGCACAATGATAAAAACGAAATCACATTATGGGCGATTTTTATTATTTCACTTTAGTTTATAATTCATCTTCATTGTGGCATCATATAACACCATTAGTCATTTTTGTGCACTTTTCGGCTCATTATATTGTATTTTTCTACATATTTGGGAAGACGAGGTTGCGCCAACATTGTATGACGTCAGGTTTGTTTACATCAGGGGCCGCTGTTATTGGTCCAGCACGATCACGTGGCGCGTCCGAAGCGCCCCTCGGCACAGGCGCCGCTGGAAATAGTCCCGCTATTAAAATAACGATCTTGAAAATACTTCCCAAAAATCCGAGTTCAAACTTTTATCCTATGCTTAACATAAATAGCTCTTTTTTTTAAAGTGAAAAGAATTTACACGAGGTGGGAACGAGATGAAACGAAAAGGTGGGTGACCTGACGGCCTACAGCAGACAGCGCACACACTGAAGGCTGATTTATGGTTCCGCGTTAAACCAACGCAGAGCCTACGGCGCAGGGTACGCGGCGACCCGCACCGTACGTGGAAATGCGGTCTTTTTTTTGCTATTAAAACATGATTTGTAATGTGAATTTGCAACACTTAAACTACAAATAATAGTTTTTGAGGTAACATCAGAGATTGCGCATGCTCTCTGTGAAAGGATGAGGTAAATCGGGTCGCAGCTTCTTCAACTGTACGGTTCCTTCACGAGGAGCGACCAGGATTTCAAACATGCTTGATTTTCTTGCGACCTCACGATTTGTGATCGGGAGCTCGTCGTGAGGTGTTAATCTCTCGTCGTTACCCCACGTACACTGCACGAGGCACGAGCAACGATTGGGTCAAAATCGGGCCCGATCAAAAAAAAGTCGCACGACTGGAAAATCGGCTCAAAACGAGCCGATAATCGCACAGTGTCTGCCCGGCTTTAGGTAGCACTGGGGGATATAAAATGGGAAAAAAAGCGGGGATTAAAGAAAAAAAAAAAAGAGTTTACCAGGTAGATATCTCGACTGCCTCAGGTAATGCTGTTTGGCAGAGGCAGTTCTTGACGGCTCCTGATAACCTGCTGTCCTGTTTAGGTTTAAAGGTGCATCTTCTTTTCCACTGGGTTGACTGAAATCCAGAACTTTCCCAAACCTGTAAAACAGAGGAGCAATATCATCCGAATAACCTGCTTCTAGAAACCCTCCATAGTTAATCCCACATGACTTTAATCCAGGTGGTAGTATCAGATCAGAGCCTCACCTGCTCAGCGTGTCCTCCCCCTGCCGAGACTTCTCTGTGGAAAAACTGGGTTTTCCCAGAATACTTATGGAGGACAGATCCGTCTCTTCATAGTCGTCCCAGTCTTCACCTTTAAGGTGTCCTGTGCCGTGGCCCCAACGCCGCCGCCCTCCTCCTTTGGGTTTCAACTGGTAACTCAGTAGGTTTGCATTTTCTGACTCCTGCCGTGTTTGCTACATAGAAACAAGTTATCAAGTATAATATACAGCCTCCCTTTCATACAGTCATTTTACATTGTAATGATACACAAAGTGAAGGAAGGTGGAGTATTTATAGGGCTGGGCGATATATAGAGATTTTAATATATATCGATTAGGGATGGGCGGTATGGACTAAAAAATGTATCACGATAATTTCTGGCATTTATCCTGATAACGATAAAAATGACGATAAAAAAAATACCAATTCAACTCCACCTTTGTAACTATAAATATATCTCGCTCTCAGATCTGCCATGTTTGTTACACAAAAACCTCATCAACGGGAATTTAGCCTTCTTTCTTTCTTTCTGGCTAATTTCCTTCCTTCCTTCTTCCCTTCCTCTTTTCTCCCTTCCTTCCTTCTTTTCTCCCTTCCTTCCTTGTTTTCTCCCATCCTTCCTTCTTTCCTCTGCTCTCTCCTTCCTTCTTCCCTTCCTCTTTTCTCCCTTCCTTCATTCTTTCCTTGTTTCCTTCCTTTTTTTGACGGTATATCGTGAACGGTAAAATATCGCCCATTCCTAATATCGATATATTTTCAAACGCGATATGGTACGAGACAATATCTTTTATATTGATATAGCTTCTTTTTTTATGATTTTGATATAGCTTATTTTGTGACAAATTGACTTGAATTTTATTTGAGATTTGCACAAATGTTTTGTTATTTGCACAACTGTCAACCTCAGTGGAAAAGTCTGCCTGTTACTGTCTACATTGTATTAATTGCACACTGTATTTTAATTTAATTGTTATGCAGGAAAGGGATATTTGTTTTATTTTATTCAAGAAGCATTTTTATTCTATATATTCAGGCAGTTTATTTTTATTTAATTTGTTTCATACATTTTGATATTGTGCAGACCTCTGTTAATAAAGGTTCCTGTGTGACATTTGGCACGAGGCTTTGTATTAAAACTGACTGTTTTTTTAAGGGTTTGCCTCAGAAAAAAATGAAGCTAACAGAGATGCTAACAGAGATGCTAACAGAGATGCTATGCTATAATGCTTTGGGGGAAACCCCAATTATGTCACAGAAAAAATATCGAGATATATATCGAGTATCGCCATTCAGCTAGAAAATATCGAGATATGACTTTTGGTCCATATCGCCCAGCCCTAAGTATTTATAACTTCTGCTAGTGTAAACCCATACACCACACAGGGGCTCACCTTGCTCTGGAGACTCTTGTCGGCAATGTAAGGTAGATGCCGCTGTGGTGCTCCTTCTGTCGGTTCCTGCTTTAGGATGTGCTTTGGCTGCTGCTGCTCCCGCAGCAGGTCGGAGTGGCGCTGGTACGCTGCTGCCTGGGCCGTTCCTGATACAGGGGAGGGCTGGATCTGCTGGAGGGGCCTGGAGGGGGAGCAGTGTTGGTGAGGAGGTGGGGGCTGGGAGGGGGGCACCGGCTTCAGCAGCAGAGGCTGCTGTTGCTGCAGCATCTGTTGTGGCTGTATCGGACCCTGCAGCTTCACCAGACCTGGCTGAGGCCTGCCCTGCTCCAGGATCTGCTGAGGAGTGCCCAAAGCCTGCCCCACATGGAAGTAGGAGTACCTGAGAGCCTAAAAACAAATTATAAAGAGGTCGAGTCAACCAACATGATTGATTCTGTGTGTTAAGCCGTGAAGAAACATTGACTGCGTTTACATGCATCAATAACCCTTTTAAAACCTGAATATTGGCAATAACCCGAATTTGCACGGCCATATAAACACCAATAACCCCTTTGAATAACCCGAATTTGCTCATATTCTGGTTTTTAAAAACCTGAATATGACCCCTGGGTTACTCCTTTTAAAACCCGAATATTTGGTCACATAAACGCCAAACGGAATATCCCGATTAAACGGAACATGAATTTGTTTTCTGTGCATGCTCTGTTCGCAAGGAATCCTGGTCTTTTGAGTCCAGGAAGTTCTTCTAAACATGGAGAAACGCAAGACCAGGAGGAGACTAATCACTTCATAAATGTAATGAAGGATATTAACATTTCTGCATTTGTGGACAGTAGAAAGTACCGGGATAGAAGATTTACAAGAAGGAGAGAGAAAAGTTGCGCGAAGCAGCATTTGTTTTGAATTTGGATACAGGAAGAAGAAGAAGCGGAAATGACGCTAATTGCGTCATCACGTTCTCCGCGCGTCGCTGGTTTGACCGGGATATCCCGAATGATTAATTACCATTATTAATTACGTATACAGGGATAACCCTGTTTGCTCACGCATGTAAACGGAATATTCCGAATGTTTCAGTAACCGGAATATTAGCAATAACCCGAATTTTGACTGCATGTAAACGTAGTCAATGTGAGATTAGGACAAATGGTACCTGGGCAGACGCTGGTCTCTTCTTATGATCCCACTGAAGCAGGTCCGTCATCAGATGGATGGCTTCAGGACTGGCATTTGGGATCAGCGTCTTCAGATTGCTTGGAACACACTGTGGCCAACGGAAGTTCATGGCGCTTGCCAGCTGGTATCCCTCCGGCCAGTCAGTCTGGACGGAGAAGACACAGTCTCACACATCACATTTGCCAAAAAATAAATCAGATTTAAAACACAGAAATATCAGTCACATGAAGCAACACACTTGGGTCATTGAATTTGGACCCTGAAAACAGACCCACCCTGTCCGTTGTCAGGGTGTGTCCGTTGTCAGGGTTCAACAGATACACCCTGTGTAAACACAGATGCTGTGCTTAAACAAATATCTTTTGCATAAGATATTTTCTTCTCCTTCTTTTAACTTTTGCCTTCAGGGGGTTACCACATTGCTGTTTCCATCTGACCTCATCAGCTGCATCTTTTTCTCTCATACGATTAACTCATATCCTCATTAACCTCATCCAGAAATCTCCTTTTTTGGGTGTTTGTCTCTTTCTACTGCCTGGCAGCTACATCTCCAGCATTATTCTCAATTGGCGGCCCGCGGGCCACATGCGGCCCGCCAGGAGCTTTTATGTGGCCCCTGGTCATATTTCAAAAAAGGGGGTGTTTGTTGAATTTTTTTTTTTTTTTTTTATAATAGTGATGCACCGAATGTTCGGCTGAAAATAGCAAAAAAAAACAAAACACTTTCGGTGTTCTGTGGAATAAGTGGGGAAAAACATGACATGCCAGGAATGCGGTCACAAAAGGTGCGATTTTTATTTGTAATGTGTGCAGAGAATGCATATCGCATTTAAGTTTAAGATGCTTGGTAGCCTTTTTGTAGTTGGTTAATGATGCATAATGTTTGTACATGTTAATCTCTGTTGGAGATGTTTTTTACTTCAGATTTTTTGCCAGTGTTGCACAGTGTTAATGTTTGTCACATTATTACTTGTTTACATCATTAGGCATCATTCTTGGCCTGAAATTTTTTTCATTTGAATAAGTGAGGACTTTGCATTTCAGATGGAACTTCTAAGCCTCCTATAATTTCATGTGATTGTTTTGTTTTGCTGATATAATGCACAGATGTGTCATTAATAAAGGAGCTTATGGTTAATATTTTGGTTGCTTATTTATAACATCAAACTGGCTACTATGGACTAAAATGGTTGTGCTCAATGCTTAATATAATATTCAAATAAGGAAATCTTGGTGGAAAGTGGTGCTTTGTCATTATGGCGTGTTTTATTAAAAGTAGGTCAATATCAATTTCATTAAGTTTGCTCAATGCATGGTTTCAAAATGAACTTGCATTCAAAATAATATTTCTTTATTTGAATATTATATTTAACATTCATAATTACTAAATCTGGAGACAATTAATACATAATTCATATGTAAACTAGATATATTCAAATGTATAATACAAATGTATTATATTTACATAAGTCTTCGTCTTTGAGTGCAAAATACATTTTGAAAACCCCCACATTTTCAAATTGTGCGGCCCTCTCCATACAGTCCTTTTGTAGATGTGGCCCCCGGCCGAATCTAGTTGAATACCCCTGCCTTAATGTGTCTAGATCTATCTAGAATCAATAGTATAGAAGGATCTAGAAGGTAGCCCCTCTCATTTAAACTCCCGCGTTTCTAACCGTGCCTGTTCTGTGATAACATATCACAGATTTGATCTCCAGTGTTTTTGCATTTTTATTTTAGTTTCTTACTATCTCGCTGAAGCTTAACTTTGAAAGTAGTTTTATGAGCCAAGCAAAACTGGCGGTGTGGAAGGAAATGCTCAACCCACGCAGCAACGTGATGTGCTCCATGTAGAGATCTGATTATAGTGATGCATGATGCACACAGCAGCTGGGCAACAAAAGAATGGAAGATCCGCATCAGACAGAGACAAAACAAGATAGTGTGTCTGTTCTTGTGTTATAAGATTATAAGAAACGTTTTATAAATATGTGAGCTGCACCAAACATTGGGATTGTTACAATGGCTGTTTGATGCATCTGCATTCTGTACTTCTGAATAAATTTCCCAAGGCTTAGTGCTAACTAAAATGCTACACCTCTCTTTTTATATCCCTGTACCTTCCATAACAGCAGCCCTTTTTGTTTTTAAATCTATACCTGGTTTCTCTTTCATGCAGAAAATGCGCTAATTAAATCTGATGTCTTTTGACAGTTTTTCTCACCGTTACACATGTGCTAAACCTTACTTTCTTTGGCGTCCCCAAGACTTGGCAAATCTTGAATATGGTGTCTACTTCACTGGATCCTGGGAAAAGAGGCCTGAGGGTGTAAAGCTCAGCCATGATGCAGCCAACCGCCCACTGGTCTATAGGTGAGCTGTAGGATATAGATCTGAGGAGCACCTCTGGAGCTCTGTACCTGGTTCACAAACAAGGGCACTAGCGTTTCAACAGCCTCATTTAAACTGAGTGCACATGCATCATTTTGACTCGAAAGGAAACTCACCATCGAGTCGAGACATAGTCTGTGTACGGGGGTCGAGATCTGATCTCGCGGGCGAGTCCAAAGTCGGCTATTTTCACCAGCTCCGGGCCCATGCACAGGAGATTCTCTGGTTTCATGTCCCTGTGAAAAAACCCTAAAAGAGACACAGATTCAGACCATCCTGGCTCAGCTGGAGCAAAATATCAGTTAGTTTAGTCCCCGGAGGTTATATATACACAGACGTACCATGTTTATGAATGAAGGCCATTCCCTGCAGTATCTGAAACATTATATTTCTTACAGCAGATTCAGGAAACAAACGAGTCCTGCAGCGAACACAATTCAAAAGCTTGGTTAAGATACATTAATAAACTTTGATCAAATATACTTTAAAACAAGAAAATAATGTGGAAATTGACTGTACGCACCTATCTTTCATGAGCTGATATAAATTTTCCTTCATGTACTCAAATATGAAGTACAAGTGATCATTTTCTCGAATTACCTCCTTGAGTTTGATCACATTAGCATGGTTGAGTTTCTTTAGGGACTGAAAGGATAAACAAGAGATTATGTGAGAGCTCTGTAAAAACAAAAGTAGAGTTAGAAGCAAATGACCATGCTGGACCTCACACACACACATACACACACACACACACACAGCTCACTGCAGCACATTCAGAAGCCCACCCTACCGCTATTAAGAAAAAAACAACGAAAACACCTTCTTGTTCAAATATGGGTAGTGTAAGAACACAATGTGGTTAGAGGGGAAATGCTGCTAAAGTGGGATTTATGCTTAAATTTCAAAAGGGAAACAAAGTTTAGAATAATCTGAAAGCAGGATGGAGAAATATTCACTATTCCCATGCACTGGGATGATGCTGTATTTTAGGGAGGAGGAGAAGCCATTATGGGACTGAGAATTAATGATGGCATGCTGTAATTGTGATCTACATAGCGGGACTCTGAGGGCCAGCGTTTTCCTCACATGGTTTGCTGCAGTAAAGAGGGGAGGAGGGGGGGATAGGCCAGGAGCTCAAAAACCAACCAACCACACAAGAATCACCTTCTGGCCTTAGAGCTGCTGTGAGGGATTTTAGACAGTAACATACTGAACTGGTGTAAAAAGAAACAACAGAATGTTTTGGATTATTTACACCACAAAGTACATCATCACAGCATAGCCCACAAATCACATTTAATATAAGCCATCCAAGAAATAAGTAAACAAGCAACCTCACCTAAGCAGATTCAAGGACGGCACCAGAATTCGGTGACAGGATGTGTACCAATAAATATTGCAAGAGCTATTTCATGTTTGCTATTCATTGTGACATTATTGATGCTTAGTAAGCTATCCATTTATTATTCTTACTTGTGCTGTTAATGCATATTCTTGAGCATCGTTGTGTACAGGTACATCGTAGCTCCGCTTTAACGCAAACACCACTTCAGCCTATTTCATTTTGAGACCATCACTAAGAACATCATCCTGTATCAGAGCAGACGCCACACCACAACCAAGACCGTAAACTCACTACAAAAATGTTTATTAATGTAAGAAAGTCATATTCTTGCAAGTTTCCACTTAATTTGATCATACGTCTTTGCAATGAAAAGAGGTATTATCATCACAACCTTTCTGACCATGACAAAGAATGCAGGTTCAAGGTACTTTGGATTTAATTTAGGGCTGGGCGATTTTGGACAAAAATAAAATCCAGATTTTTTTTCTCTGAAAACCCGATTTTCGATTTCGATTTCGTTTTTTTTTTTTGGGAAAAACTACAAAAGACAATGGAATAAATAGTTTCAAATATTTTATCTTTATTTTTAAAGAAAAATAGCAAACAAATTTCCCTATTGGGAATGAAGTGCAATTGAAAGATACTGTAAATCCTACTTGAGTTTAGTAAAGTGACAACATTTACAATTTTCTTGACCAAACAAAGATGACTAGATGAGCTCTGTCTGTAATGCAGCCAGCTGCAAAAAAGGAAAATCGATTTTCCGATTTTCCTTTTTTTAACATCGATTGTGATTAATAAATCCGATTTAGATTTAAAATCGATTAATCGCACAGCCCTAATTTAATTTTCAGACCCGGAGTCTTTACAACACTTCACACACAGTCCATGGTGATCCCTGGACACAGCCAAGCCAACCCTCACTTAAGAAACTGCCACCTGCCAGTGATCAATGGCCAATTTCATATAACACACTTCAAAATGTACTAACTATATAGATGGTTTAGCCCCCTACTAATGTTCATTTTAACATAAGTTAGTTTCAGCACATCACAGTAATACTTCAACCTTTAAATTTAACAACAAACACAGGCACATACTATATAACACCAAACTGACGAGCATAGGAGGTAGGGATGGGCGGTGTGGACTAAAAAAATTATCAGAATAAATTCTGGCATTTATCCTGATAACGATAAAAATGACGATAAAAAAAAAAAAAATACCAATTCAACTCCACCTTTGTAACTATAAATCTATCACCAAATTCAGTCTTTGGAGCCCCCAAAACACTGCTCTAAAAGAATACTAAATACTACTAAACATCATCAATGGGAATCTTTCTTCCTTCCTTCCTACCTTCTTTTTTCCCTTCCTTCCTTCTTTTTTCCCTTCCTTCCTTCCTTCCTTCCTTCCTTCCTTCCTTCCTTCCTTCCTTCCTTCCTTCCTTCCTTCCTTCCTTCCTTCCTTCCTTCCTTCCTTCCTTCCTTCCTTCCTTCCTTCTTTTTTCCCTTCCTTCCTTCCTTCCTTCTTTTTTCCCTTCCTTCCTTCCTTCCTTCTTTTTTCCCTTCCTTCCTTCCTTCTTTTTTCCCTTCCTTCCTTCCTTCCTTCACTTACGTTGTGTGTGGATTTAACACAGAACCATAAATCAGCTTTACACAAAAACGTCATCAACGGGAATTTATCGTTTTTACCGCGAGATGACAAATCTCGCGAGATGACAAACGATAAACCGTCAAAAAAATTCCTACCGATAAGTCGGTAGGAATTTTTTTGACGGTTTATCGTGAACGGTAAAATATCGCCCATTCCTAATAGGAGGTTTTTTTTTACCAAAGTTAAAGATGTAACCACAAAACTTTTTTATTTTCATCTTCAACCACTGCAAATTAGATTCATGAACCTCTTTTACATGTCACAATATATTTGTCCTAATTCAAATATGTAACATCATGTCTGAAACATAAACTCACTTTGACTTCTCGCAGGTTCATGCATTCCTCCCAAGAGTAGAACTTCCGCTTCATTCTGAAAGATAGGATTTCTGTTGACTAATCTTTGAACATGGGAAGCAGGCTTACACTTTAAAGACAGAGCAAACGCTCATACCTCACAGCCGTGGGAGGAAAATAACAATTTATAGCAATTTCTGGACACTCACTTCTTAATGGCAACCAGTTCTCCTGACTCCAGGCTGCGGCCGAGGATGACGGAGCCGTAGGTGCCATCCCCGAGCTGTCTGATGGTGGTGTATCTATTCATTATGCTTGATCATCATACCATCCCTCACACTCAGATCACAGCTGGGGGGATTGCAGATGTGTTCACCCCCTGTTGCCGAATGCAACCAGATTTTCCTGTGACAACAGCAGAAGACTGTGGGACGAGCTGGAGGACTCATTGTTCCGCGGATTTGCGTCCTTTAAGCTGAGAACATGAGGAATAGACGACAAAAGGCGATAGTTCAAACTAACATTGAAGCAGGTGACTTCATTGATACAGATTGTTTTTTTTGTTTTGTTTTTTTCCCAACCTCTTTAGTGATTTTACAAAAAAAAAACAAGGCACATTATACATTCCAGAAGAACATTTGCATCAAAGAAGACTGAGAGACTAAAACAAAACAAAGAAGATACAGAGGGAAAAAGAAAGAAAATAAATAAACAATAAAATAAAATTAGAAAAATAAAAAATGCAAGTGATCAGTCAGCAATTAGGGTACAAAGATACTTATGAACAGTACTCGAGTTGTAAAAAAAAAATCAAGGGGGATGGTGGATTTTTATTGGGACAGATAATTTGTGCTGATTACAAATAATATATTACAAATAATAGCAGTGACCAAAACACCTGCAGAAATACTGCAGGAATGACATAGCAGCAGTTAAATGCAGCCTTCTGTAAGCTTTAAATATCCACTGGGCTTACATCAAATACATCAAAACACAAAAATTAAAAAAAACACTTTTCTGAACTTATCAATATGACTCTGTCCTTCACAGGATAAGTAAAATGGATCACTGCAAAAACTCAAAATCTTAACAAGAATATTTGTCTTATTTCTAGTTAAAATGTCTCATTTTAGTAAAAGAAATCTCATTACACTTAAAACAAGACTGATCACTGGAAAAAACAACAATTTTCACCTGTTTCAAGTAGATTTTCACTTGAAATAAGTAGAAAAATCTGCCAGTGCAACAAGATTTTTTTGCTTGTAATAAGAAGATAAATCTTGTCCCAGATTTTCCTACTTATTTCAAGTGAAAATTTACCTGAAACAGGTGAAAATTGTCAAATTTTTCTGGTGTTATTTTTCTGGTGATGACTCTAAATGTTGAAATAGCAGTAAAACCACATTCATTGATGAAATGACATAAGGGATGGAAAGGGGGGATGGCAGTTTTACAGGGGGATGATTTTGACCGTTTTTATTTCAGGGGGGGACGCCATCCCCCCTCATCCCCCCTCAACTCGAGTACTGGTTATGAAGATGCTGGGCTTTTTGAATAATGCAAGATTTTAAATATTTTTTTGTACTGAATTATTTCGTTTAGATATGCAATAAAGATTGGATTCATTTTCAAAAAGCGACATTTATGAATAAAACATTTAGCCAATATAATTGAATTATTGATTCCAAAGTCTATTTTTTTGTCCTCCACTTGTAAGCCAAATGTAATGCTTTCAAATGTAAGAATAGGAATGGTTTGATCATTATAGGTTATCCAGTATTGGAAAGCTTCCCAAAAGGTCCTAGTTAGGCTACAAAAGAAAAAAATATGCCCTAAGGTTTCGATGTCTGCGTTACAAAAAGTACAAATATTCAAATCTAAATTAAACCTTTTTATGTAAAAAAATCATTACATGGATAGACCTCATTAATTATTTTTAAATGAACTTTAGCCTTAGGTGAAAGTGGAAAGGAGAGGTAACTGGTTCTCATCTTAATTAAAAAACTAATAGTATAATATTGAAACGTACAGGACTGTCTCAGAAAATTAGAATATTGTGATAAAGTTCTTTATTTTCTGTAATGCAATTAATAAAAACAAAAATGTCAAAAAAAAGCATCCCAAAAGGTCCTAGTTAGGCTACAAGAGGAAAAAAAAATGCTCTAAGGTTTCGATATCTGCGTTACAAAAAGTACAAATATTCAAATCTAAATTTACGTTAACTAGGCGGCTACAAAGACAAGCGTGGTAGAAATAACGGTGTTTGTGCTGCTCAAAAACATTACAGTGCTGCAGGAAAAACAGCTGGACTGGTGGGATTTAGATCTCCAAACTCATCTCACAAAACACCACCAGAAAATACTCACCCTCCGCGTTTCAAGCCGATAAAAACACATAGCCAAGCATTTATTGTCCACGTCGAGGTAATGGTTTTAAATCAGCGGTTACCTAAATATATCCTTTATCAGACATATAAAGGCAACCAGTGAGTCCACAGCGTAAATATGTTTTCAGCCAGGCCTCGTCGGCATCGTCTCCGTAGTCTCGCGTTGACACAAAAAAAGGGGATTTGGGGTCTTTGGAGAGCAAATCACAGCAAATACTTCCAAGAAAAAAAAGGCATATGTCATGTTTTAGGCATCAAACATCTTTATAGTTTTAATGTTTTAATGTCCAGAACTGAAACTTATTCTTTTTAATTTAATTTTTTTTAAATGTATACAGATTTTGTCTTTGTTTGTTTTGTTTTGTTTCTTTTCTAGTAAACGGAGGTCAAGCCCAAGCCGTTTGCCAGTGGACAAACCGGCAATGAGTCATATACTCATAAGAATATAGACTAATAGTCACAAAATCGTTGTTAAATTCCTGATTGGAAAGACGTGTGATTTTTTTAAAAAATATACAAAAAGAGATATTGCATTAAAAAGCAAATGCGGAAGTGAGGTACGGATTTTCCTCTTGCCTCGCATTCTTCTTTGGTTAAAATCAGAATCAGAAAACTTTATTGGCAGGTACAGTAAAGAACAGTTTACCGTTCTAGGAATTGGTCGTGGTGTCCGGTGCAAATAAAGTAAAAGTAAAAATAGAAATAGTGCAAAGATCAGAAACGGGAAAAAAGGCATGAGTTCCATAGAGTTATAAGCATAGACTGTAAAATTACTGGACAAACTCTTTATGGCTTCACCGATAGGTTTTCTGAAGACATACTTTGAAGCTTCTTTTTCCACTTACTGTGCAGCACCATGACACAAATAGGCAGAACATGGCATAGAAAACTAGCTGGAACACATTCACGCTGACATGGATGTGTTGTTCTTATCTTTGGAGAGTTGTGAGGTGGAACAGCACCATTAACCAACTGTACCATCTGACCTATGACATTCCCCTTCACTCAGCGCAGCTTCCATCAAAAGGTGGGGAATCTTCATCTTTTGGTGCGTTGATGCAAGCATTAGTAAAGTTGTATAACTATTTATTTATTTATTTATTTATTTGCACAATGACAACAGTAAAGTTTTTTTATCATACAAGGACAAATAATTTGTGCAGGAGAGGAAAAGAAGCCCGAAGGACTTATAAAAAATCCTCCCCCTCAATACAAAATCACCAAAACAAATCAATCAATAGAAAAAGAATAGAAAGGAAAAGAAAAGGTAAAAGAAACAAAGAAAAATACAATAAACACCCAAACAGAAATATCTATGAAATGGCAATTTCATTTTAGTACGAATAGCCTGTTAATTTTGTCTAAATAAAAGATACCCCACCAAGCTGGTCCTAAACATTTTTAAGGATGACACTAACTTAAGAGATCTATCTAAACAGTTCCAGAGTTGAGGGCCATGGAATTTGATAAAGGATTGGCGACTGGAGGTAAAAGACAAAGAGGTAAATGAAAGTTCTTCCCACCTCTAACTGAATAAGAATGAATATCTGATGATAACAGAAAAGAATTATGAAAAGTGCCTGGAATGTCTTGTTTGAAATGAATGCACATAAACATAAACAGGCATGTTTGAAACTTATTAATAGAAAAAATTGATAATAATTTAAATTAGCTAAATAAGGGTGCAGAAGGTGCTTGATGAGAAGAAAATGAAATCATTCTCAAGAATCTTTTCTGAATTAGAAATAATTGGTTGAGGTACGAAGAATAAGAAGCGCCCCAAACAATGTTGCAATACGTCAAGTATGGATAAACTAGTGCTTACCAATACAATTGCACATGGGGCTTGGACACTTTCAAAGTATGTTTTATTTGAATTGCAAAAAAAAAGACATTTGATTGGTTGATCATGATATGATGGGAGAGTCCTGTGTGTGAATGCCATAGACTGTATAAATCAATAGACGAAGCATTATGTCACGTGACCCATTGGTTTCTCAAGACCAGTTTTGAAGCCTGTTAGTCTTTGTACATGACCCATGTCGCTCAAGAAGCTGATGGGAACAAACCCACCGCATTCATTCAATCATCAAAGTAAGCTTTGGCTCCCAGCTCTGTCAGCTGAACCCCACCAAAATATCTGCAGAGTTACCGTCAGACGTTTACAGCGGAAGATATTGTTTAACAAGTTGATTTGAAATAAAAAATGACAGTCATTTGTTAGGATTTTAGAAAATTGTTAAAGGAATGAGGGGTTTTTCTATAAGATTCTACACTGATGGTTGCTCTCAGCGCAGGATCACCTCCTGTTTTTATGACTAGACTGTTTAGCTGAGTTCTTCTTTAGGTGAGGACGGTGAAGAGGAATGGATGTTTAAGATTGATGGGTCCCCTCCTGTTTTTCTCTGAGTTTTGGTTGTCGTAGATCTTTGCTGGGTTGGCATGTCAGGTTAGAGATAAACAACAGTAACGTACAAAACATCTCCCTTTTCAGTATAAATATGACTGGATTGACCACATTGTGCATTTCTCTCCTACCTCTGTGGTTTGAGAAAAGTGTACATCCGGCCGTAAAATATTGTGCATGATATAATAAAAGCTTGTATTAACATTTGATTCTGTTCACTGGTCTTCTTATGGTGCACCAGACAAACGAACACACGGATCTTACACATGTTTACCTGATGCTGGGTTAATACAAACAGGTGGTTGCTTCGCTAAGCGCGGTAGCATGATGATTAAGAATGAGGATGTAATAACGTCAAGACAATGGTTGAGAGTGTGGAGACGACAGTGGACTTCAGGAAAAACCAAGGGCGTAGGTTTGCATAAGGACGGTAGGGACATAACACCACCAACTTTTCAGGAGGCTCAAATTGTCCCCACCAACTTTTAAGCAACCTTATTTGCATTATATAATGAGTTCAGATATATAGGTAATTTAGATTGTCTTCCCAAATGTTGTAAGGATAGAATTGACCCTACCATTATTAAGTGAATTATTTTAAAGCAATGTATTACTCTTGTGGTGAAGGACAATGTAGGCTAACATGTAGTTCCATATATAGGTTAAGTAGTAGTTAAGAGATTATTAATAAGTTTGTATTTATTGTGTATGTTAATATAATTTAGGTTATGTTCAAATATTGCAATTTAAATTGCTAATAAAATCCTGGAATATTCTGGAAGTTTTCAAAATGTTTCTTTAGTAGTTTTGGAAAACAAAGGTTTGAATCGAACCGTGTATCAGGTGAACCAATAAACATGAAAGTTAGTATAAGTCAATACAGATTTATTTTGCATTGATCATTTAGCCTATCAATTAATTAGGTTCATATTCGTGACAAATGTAGCCCTGACCCCCGTTCACCCAATCTGTTTGGTCTTATTAATGTCCCGTCCCCAGCAAAAAGTGTACATGCAGGTTATGCTGTTATATCGTCCCTACCAATGTTGAGACCAAACCTACGCCCTTGGGAAAAACCCATTGTAATAATAATAATAATAATAATAATAATAATAATAATAATAATAATAATAATAATAATAATAATAATAATAATAATAACCACAATCATATGCTTTAACAATGCACCTTTCAATAACCATGTCTACCTCATACTGCTGCACCTTCCACTTTTCTTTTTTTTAAATTGTGAACTGATCCGTTACAATTGACAAAAGGGGAGCTTTTGAACTGACTACCTGTCACATTTCGACCGAAACAAGTTACAGTAGTTTCATTAAAAAAATCTCAGGAAATTTCGACGGGAAATAACGTCTCCATAAATGACACGTGTGTGCGTGTAGACGCCGCATCGAGTGGTTTTGCCCGCTGCTGCGATACGTCAACGTCGCCGCCATATTGGATGTGGCAAGACTGCGCTGTAACTAATACAAGTAAATTGACTTATTTTCATAAAGCGCCTTTCTACAAATAAATGTACCTTTTACGTCTCATTTATTCATTCACACGCGCACTAATATACTTCGGAAACAGTTAGGCACTAAATATAATATATTACATTTTCTCAGATGGCAAAAATAAGAACTTTATTGACACACACACACACACATACACACATACACACATATAGTCATTTAGTCACATGCACACACACACACACACACACGCATGATCATATACATACACACACACACACATAGACATACACACTGGCTTGTTCACCTGCATGCTGGCTCTCTAGTTTTTGGGCTTAGTTAGCGGTAGCGATAGCTTAGCTCAGACTGCGATCAGATCTCAAGATTTAGGTCGATTGCTGTTCGTGTTTTGGTTGGCTCCGTGCCGGTTTCGTGCTTTGTTTGTGGTTTTTTGTTGCAGATTTCCAGTGCTTGACGTGTGTCTCCGTGTGTTCCTGCTTCCTGGATTGGCAGTGGATGTCGTCACCCCCCCCCCCCACCCCCCCCCCCCCCCCCCCCCCCAAAAAAACAAAAAAAAAACAAAAAAAAACAAAAAAAAAAAAAACACTGGGTTTGTATGTGTATATTTATGTATGTGTACGCATATGTGTGCGTATATATATGTATATATTACATATAGTAATAATGCACATATATACACTTTTGGTTTCTACCGTCATGGTATCAATCAATAATATGTGTGCAGACAAGGTAAAAAAAAAAAAAAAAAAAAAAAAAAAAAAAAAAAAAAAAAAAAAAAGAACTTTATTGATCCCACATAGGAGTAATTCATGTTATATTAGCTATAGAGAACAATGTAGTGCTGAAAAACAAGATATATCCCCCCTCACAAAAATAAGAAAAATAGAGAAACATAAAACATATTTTCTCATCAACAAAACATATTTAAAAATTTTCAAGTAACAAAATAGGTCCGTGTATCTTTTGGTCATTGGATTTTTCCATCATGAGTGGGAATCAAAAAACAAAAAACGATTGGTTTATTTGATTTTCCTTTTAAAACAAAAAACAAATATTGAATTACACTGCATTTTTTCTTTTTCTGTGTTAATATGATTTAACAAAGATTCAAAATACGCTTTTATTTTCATTTTCTATTTCATATAAGAAAAATGAAATTACTAGTCAACAGGAACGAAAAAACGAACCAAAAACAACCGTTTATTCATATTCAGTGCAGTGTTTGGCGGGTGTGCTTGTGAGAACTGGGGTCCCTGGAGGTCCTGGAGAGCCAATGTCCCCGTAGCGCGAGGTGTCCCCGGCGAGCTGCAGTGTTTGGCGGGCTGTCTGTGAGTGTCCTGGGGTCCCTGGAGGTCCTGGAGAGCACAAGTCCCCGTACCGGGAGCTGTCCCCGGTCCTGGCCGGGATCAGTGCAGTGTTTGGCCGGTGTGCTTGTGAGAACTGGGGTCCCTGGAGGTCCAGGAGGCAAAGGGAAAGCCCAAGTAGCCTACCCCCGTACCGGGACGTGGTCCCGGTCTTGGCCGGGTGCAGTGCAGCGTTTGGCGGGCTGGGTGTGAGTGTCTGGGGTCTCTGGGTGCCTGGGTCCTGGTCCCGGGACTCGTGGGTCCCTGGGTCGGGTCCCGGGACTCGTGGGTCCCTGGGTCGGGTCCCGGGACTCGTGGGTCCCTGGGTCGGGTCCCGGGACTCGTGGGTCCCTGGGTCGGGTCCCGGGACTCGTGGGTCCCTGGGTCGGGTCCCGGGACTCGTAGGTCCCTGGGTCGGGTCCCGGGACTCGTGGGTCCCTGGGTCCTGGCCACTTTCGCCCGATTTTCAGACACTTTGGCCGGCTTTCGGCTTCCTTCGGGCCCGCCTGTGCGGCGCTGCTCCCCCCGACCACCGGGGGGGTTTGCAGCGCCTCCCTCTCGGTAGCGAGACCGAGTCGACCCGTCCGCCCCAGGTGTCCCCCCACGGAGCCCCGCCGCCGCCGGGCAGGCCGACCTCCGACGTCGGCTGCCGCTCTGGCGGTGGTGTTAGTCCTCCGGGAAAAAACAATGGGGTAAATCCACAAAGAATAGATTGCGCCCGTAAATAGCGCTGTGAATTGCGCTGCATTAGCGCCCGCAATTTGCCCCGCTTTAAGGTCCTATTCACAAAAGATTTTGCTCTAATGATATACCGGAGCAAACACGCCCATAAAGTTTTGCGGCTGAGTGCAATTTGCACTTGTCTGAGTGAGCGGAGCTGTTTCCAGTGTTCTCCGTATTTCAGCACACAGATTGGTCCATAATGAGACTGCAGAGAGCACAACAGCCTCAACTTTCACGTATTTGTACTTCTCTAGTATTTCGCATGTAGATAGATTAGATTAGATTAGATTAGATTAGATAGATAGATAGATAGATAGATAGATAGATAGATAGATAGATAGATAGATAGATAGATAGATAGATAGATAGATAGATAGATAGATAGATAGATAGATAGATAGATAGATAGATAGATAGATAGATAGATAGATAGATAGATAGATAGATAGATAGATAGATTCATAATATTAAAATAAACATGAAATATAAGGTTTTTAAACACATATGATGTAAAGTGCAAACTAAAATATAGTCCAGTTGTGGCAGAGGTGAGTGTTTGAAACTGAGTCCAGGACGAGTTGAACAGTCTTATTGCTGCGGGGACGCAAGGATCTCCTGAACCGCTCCGTGCGCAGCGAGCGGAGGTTGCGGACCCGACCGCTGCAGGCAAAGCAGCAAAAAAAAAGCAGCAAAAAAGAGTGCACTGGCCACCATCGTGTGGTAGAACATAGCCATCATCTCCACACACACATCAAAAGACCACAGTGTCTGTATGACATAAGCTAATGAAATGTCAAATGTTAAGAGGCTGTGCGCATTTACGCACAAGGCACAGCATCGGTCACTTCATTAACACTGGATCGGGATCAGATCAGGATCTAATGGTAATTCATGTTCTTTGTTTTGCTACACACACCTACAGGTCAGCTGTTAAACACACACATTCTACATTTATATGTTTATGTGGTGGAATTGTTTGTAATAAAACAGCCCCTTATGTATGGATGAATCCTGAACTCCGTCCTGTTACTTTTATTTTTAAATCCGATAAGTCCACAACCCCACTTGATCTGATTGTCTACAGTTATGTCTGAATGTAGATTTCACTCTTAATATCATTCAGTATCACACAGGCTTGAATGACATTGAAGAGAGAGAGAGAAACAGAGACAGACGGGGAGTGAGGAGTTTGCGCGCAGTTTAATACACGCTTCTGAAAGACGGTATTTGCTCCACTATTTTTGCGTGTGGCAAATAGCGCTGGCCTTTCTGAATTAGGTGCTTTTTGCAATGAGGCTTATTTGCATAGAAAGGGGGCAATTTTGCGCCGAATGTATGAATATTACCTAATTTGCATGCATGCAAATGGCACCGGTGCAGACTGCCACTATTTGCTTGGCAGCGCAGTTTGTGGTGCAATTCCCCCTTTGCGGGTGCTTTGTGAATTAGACGCTCTCTTTTTGTCTCATTTGCACCGGTTTAGCGGCCGCAAAAGCCGCGCAATCCTTTTGTGGATTTGGCCCAATGTTTCCCAAACCCTACCACGCCGCAGACGGCTGAACCGGGCCCTGGATTGCCGGTCACCCCCAGCCCGAGCGGACCCACCCGCCCGCCCAGAAAACGGTGCGTCGAGGCGGGGCGAGGTTCCGGCCGCTCCCGAGGTCTCCCCGCACGGGGCTGCCGAGACCCGAGTCCCGTTGCTGGTGGATCGGAGGTCGGCCTTCCCGGCGGCGGCGGGGCTCCGTGGGGGGACACCTGGGGCGGACGAGGGAGGCGCTGCAAACCCCCCCGGTGGTCGGGGGGAGCAGCGCCGCACAGGCGGGCCCGAAGGAAGCCGAAAGCCGGCCAAAGTGTCTGAAAATCGGGCGAAAGTGGCCAGGACCCAGGGACCCACGAGTCCCGGGACCCGACCCAGGGACCCACGAGTCCCGGGACCCGACCCAGGGACCCACGAGTCCCGGGACCCGACCCAGGGACCCACGAGTCCCGGGACCCGACCCAGGGACCCACGAGTCCCGGGACCCGACCCAGGGACCCACGAGTCCCGGGACCAGGACCCAGGCACCCAGAGACCCCAGACACTCACACCCAGCCCGCCAAACGCTGCACTGCACCCGGCCAAGACCGGGACCACGTCCCGGTACGGGGGTAGGCTACTTGGGCTTTCCCTTTGCCTCCTGGACCTCCAGGGACCCCAGTTCTCACAAGCACACCGGCCAAACACTGCACTGATCCCGGCCAGGACCGGGGACAGCTCCCGGTACGGGGACTTGTGCTCTCTAGGACCTCCAGGGACCCCAGGACACTCACAGACAGCCCGCCAAACACTGCAGCTCGCCGGGGACACCTCGCGCTACTAGTCAGGTTCCTTAGGTAAATTTGTAGGATGAAGACGGGGATTTGTAAAACTATATATTTTTGGAAACCTTATAACCTAACGAATCAGAAAACCAATGTTGCCATTTTTTTCGAGGTCGTTATAGTGGCCATCTTGGATCTTTAAAAATGGCTTCTTTCAAAAACGAATTTCTCAATATTTTGCCTCCTAGATGACCTAAAATCAAGATTGGAGTGGTTAAATCTGCATTCTGAGGCAAGGAATTGGGCAAGGAATCCAATGGAGGTGTTTTCCATTGTAAATGAGCAATCTATGGGTTGGCAATTAGCATTATTACATGATTAAAGGTTATTTTCTGGTAATCCGGATATGTATATCATCCAAACAATGGCATAATTCACAAACACTTTATCACAAATGTTAAAAGACAGGAAACAACTTGCCCATTTGAGGGTCCTTTAATCAAGCATTTAACAACAAAAGGTGGCACTCTTTTCATCGCACATCATCATGACACACTATGACATCATCAGTCACTTTGACATGAAATTCGGGGGATGTAGGACAAAGTTTGGGGTCAAACACTAAAAGCTAGCCTCCCCACCACACAAAAAACCCAAAACAACTATATATAAACTATACACACAATATCCTCTGTACATTGAATGTTCAATTATTTCTCATTCCTGATATGTCTATATTGCAGCATATTCAATGTCATCATCACTGTCACTTGCATACATGATATCACGACAGTCTTCTTCATTCTGGCAGTCAGAGCTGACATAGTTCTGTGCAGGGGAGCCCCACTGAATTACAAGAACATCTGAGTGAAGAACAGTCTGCTTTACACTGACATCTGACCATTTCAATGATGGCCTTTGGTGCAGGGACGAGCTCAGTTGTGACTGGTTTTAGCTGGCCGTCCTTGTCCTTGTGGTAGCCGTTCTGTAGTGGATCAAGGAACTCTTGCTGAAGGATGTCAGCCTGACCCCACACGCGGGCTTGGACATGGGCCCTTAGGACATGCTGCTTGAGAGCACCAAGTGTGGGTGGAAGCTTCTCACTTTCTGCCATGTGCTTGCAGAACAGATGCCACCTCAGTTCAGGGATGTTGTCAATTTGGATCCCTTTTGGAGAGTATACAGTGCAAACAAACCTAGCTAATGTAGAATGGAGATTCTCTGTCACTTTCTTAGTCTCAGAAAGCATTTGAAGAGCCTTGATTGCATGGTCATCAGCTTTGAGGTAGATGTTAAACCAGGTAGCTTTGCCTATTCTAGAAAAGCGTCCTGTGTTGTCTGCTCCTGTAAATGCGTGAAACGCTGGCAAAGCTTTTGCTCGAGCTGCACCAAGAGCATTCCATATTGGCTTCACTTCCAAAATCCCAGATGCCATGGAAACACAAGTATTTTCCAGCAAGATTTCATAATTTGCAACAACCAACACAAGTACATCTGTGTCCGGGGAGAAGAACATGAGCTGTGCACTGGAGTGGTTTTGACGTGAAGCCAGAACTGCATGGTGGATTAACAAGGTGTCTGCTTCTTCGTGGTTGTTGTCTTCAAAATTCAATCCACTGTTGCTCTCAGTGTGAGCTGCAGCAGAAGCGATGACAAGCTTGGGGGACTCTTGGCTGTATTCAATCGTCTTTGACGCTAGGTACTCTGTCAGATCCGCTTTTGATTGGTCATGTGAAAGTAAGCGGCTCATCGGAATGCTCTTAATGTTTGTGTCGTCCCTGATTTGATATTGAATTGGGTCCTTTCCTTTTCGTCTTTTCTCTCTTGTGAGGTGCTTCAAAGAATCAGCCTTGTATGTATCAAAAACCAGAATCACCTCATCGTAATCTCTGGTTAGGGACATCAGTCTACTGTAGAACCATACACTTAAATCTTTTACTGTGACTACTGTTGGTGGCTTCTTTGTCAGCTTTTGGACAACCACCATGCCATCCACAAGAGCAATTTTACGACTAGGACTGGATCCCAAAGTTTCAGTGGTCATTGAGGCTTCACCTGCAGCTTGTAGTTGATCCAGGTATGTTGTTACTTCCTCTGCCAGTTTCTCACCTCCTGTGTCTGTTTGGTCCTGTTCTGCTGTGTGTTCATCTACCAGCTCTTGGCTCACAGATTCTGTTTGGACCTGATCTGCTGTGCCTTTTCCCAGTTTTTCCAAGAGGTGTATCAGCTTTGACTTGTCCATGCATGGAAGTATATCCCCATTGGGTGTGAAGAGTGCTCTTGGTGTCTGTGTGAACTCATAGTTGCCAACAGCCTGTTTCTGGTCAATGTGTCTGTTTGATCGGGCAAGAACCAAAAGTCTTCCGTACAGATCTTTCGTCTCCTTCAGATCAACAGCTTTGTCTCTGATCTTCACAGTGGATTTCTTGTTGCCAGACATGAACATTTTGTTGTTTTCCTTCTTGACTGGCGCCCAGAGGCTGATGTCTCCATTGATTCTCTCTGACACATAGTCTTCGTACAGTTTCTGCCCAGTTTCATTGATGTCTAATATCTGTGGGACATACTCCTGTGGGACATAAGCATGTGTGATGAAGTTGTACAACTTGTCACCCTCAGCAGTAACTGGGTTGCCATGACTCAGTATTGCAGCCTTGATTTTGTCAATTGCCTCATTATCTCTTCTGATGTTACTTAAACCTATACGAATATACACCTATATAGGGATATTTTTATTTTATTGGGAATATATGGACTATCCTACAAAATACCATAGAAATCTCTGCATGTCTCAGTCAAACCAGCTACATTTGGACCAATAATAACGCCATTTGATCATGTAAAACAATGTAAGATATGATTAAAATGCAAAATACCCACCCATATGTCTCATTTACAATGTGATCAGCTCAATTGGATTCCTTGCCCCAAAAATATAATATTTAACCATTGCAATCTTGATTTTAGGCCATCTAGGAGGCAAGATATTGAGAAATTCATTTTTGAAAGAAGCCATTTTTAAAGATCCAAGATGGCCGCTATAACTACCTCGAAAAAAATGGCAACATTGGTTTTCTGATTCGTTAGGTTATAAGGTTTCCAAAAATGTATAGTTTTACAAATCCCCGTCTTCATCCTACAAACCCATGTATCTGAACATAGTGAACCGGACTATACGGGGACATTGGCTCTCCAGGACCTCCAGGGACCCCAGTTCTCACAAGCACACCCGCCAAACACTGCACTGAATATGAATAAACGGTTGTTTTTGGTTCGTTTTTTCGTTCCTGTTGACTAGTAATTTCATTTTTCTTATATGAAATAGAAAATGAAAATAAAAGCGTATTTTGAATCTTTGTTAAATCATATTAACACAGAAAAAGAAAAAATGCAGTGTAATTCAATATTTGTTTTTTGTTTTAAAAGGAAAATCAAATAAACCAATCGTTTTTTGTTTTTTGATTCCCACTCATGATGGAAAAATCCAATGACCAAAAGATACACGGACCAAAATAACATATTTGAACCATTTTCAGACAATAAAATAACATTTGAAACCATTTTTCAAACAAAAAATAACATTCTTATTTTTGTGAGGGGGGATATATATGGTTTTTCGGCACTACCTTGTTCTCTATAGCTGATATATATGTGGGATCAATAAAGTTCTTATTTTTGCCATCTGAGAAAATGTAATATATTTGGTGCCTAACTGTTTCCCAAGTATATTAGTGCGTGTGTGAATGAATAAATGAGACGTAAAACGTAAATTTCTTTGTAGAAAAGCGCTTTATGAAAATAAGTCCATTTACTTGTATTATGCTGCGTTCCATTTACCTCGGAAGTCGGAACTCGGAACTGGGAATGACGTCACAGCCGAGTTATCAGCGTTCCAGTTACAAAGTAGGTAAACAAGTTTGTAGTTCGCATATACCACATGAAAAATGTAAATTACACTATAGCAGCATATATATGACGAACAATACTTGTATACGACTGATTTAGTGAGACCAAAACTAGAATGAAGTGCTACGAATTTTTACAGAGCTCTCTTCTACTGTTTACAACCGGGGCAGCCATCTTGGAATGGTAACTCGGGGGTGGTGAAGACTCTCCCACTTTCCCAGTGGGAAATCCCACTTCGAGAGCGTTCCAGTTGAAAATTCCGACTGGGAACTGGGAAATCCCCACTTCCGAGGACAAATGGAACGCGGCATAAGTTTACAGCGCAGTCTTGCCACATCCAATATGGCGGCGACGTTTACGTATCGCAGCAGCTCCATGGGGGCGTCTACTTTATGTTTGTGTGTAGCGCCGTGTCGCGTCAGCGAGGCTCCAGGCAGCTCAGCAAGATGGCTGCGTTCCTGCGAGCTCGTAAATATGTTCGTTCTGTCGTCCGCTTCTCCGACCGTGAACTGTAACCGGCCCCGTTGAGCGCTTAGGACGAGTATAAAGGGAGACCTACTGGCCAGCCTGTCATGGTGGGTCTCGCCGTGTTTCACTGTTATTCAGGGAGAAACGTGTCCGCCAGTAACGCTGCTAACGCTGCTAACTATGCGTGTTTTCTTTGAGCTCCTGCACGGAACTGGTTACCAAACACCACAAAGCTGGAAATACGTCTCTTAATCTCACTGCACACATCAAAATGGGAAACATTTACCCTCTTTATTGTGTATTATAATGGCAGCATTACCTAATAATAATAATAATTGACATGTGGATGATACTGCAAGTCTGAGTTGTGACTTTTAATGATCAGTGTTATCGTTTATCAGTGGGCGTCTATTTATACACGCTGCAAAAATAACCATATCTGTATTTTGTGCAACCAGAAAATGCATTTCCATATGGCAGTGACACTTTTGGCCTGTTGAGTAATATAGGACGTACTAAGTGATTTGCATTCCTCTCGCACTTACATGACATGCATGGTAATGTGTTGCATCATCAACCTGTATAAAATACAACTAAATATTCTGAATAAACTATTTAAGTAAATGTTCAATTTTAAGAATTTCTATCTGCGTTTTTATCCACGACCCATGACAATCATGTTTTGGACTTCGTTTTCCACTAGAATCAAGGACATCCTGTGAATAATCTTTCTGACTGTAGAAGAAAGATTTCCTTATATCCCTTCTCGGATTGATGGGCACCAACAAATGCTTAACTAAGATTGTTGCTCAAGTCTTTTGTCTTTGACATTGTGTTAACACAGACCTAAACACCAAAACTGCCAAAGCTTCTACTTTTAAAGAAGTTGTTACACTTGCAACAATCCATTAATCAATAGCATGTTGCTGCTACTTATCCTCTTAATTAGGTTTTGTGGAAGCTTAATTACATTTTGAGACTCAGCCACTGCATTGCAGTTTACTTTATATACTTATTTTACTGTTTTTGTTGTTGTTTTTATCAGGTTTATTGTTTCTTTAAAAAAAATCACAACAGTAATATTTTCATTCTTTCCCCACAGGCCGACGACAATGCAGATATTGGAGGTACCTTAGATGAGGAGGATGAGAATTCAGATGACCCAAACCGGGTAGGAAAGCTTCTATAGCCTGAAGAAAGTATTTATATTTTCTACTAAAGTTTGTGAATTATTAACTTAATTAAAGTTCAAAAGAACATTTTGAGCTCTCTTCTGAGTATTTGCTTCTATTGAACAACTAAGCAGTGAATAGACTAAGTAAACTAACTAACTAACTAACAATTGCTCTGTTACACAAAGTTAAGGATTTATTGGACAACAAAGCATTGTACATTTTATATAACACTCTGATTGTTCCATATCTGACCTACTGTGTTGAAGTTTGGGGAAATGCCTGTAAAACATATATTCAATCAATTTTCATTCTGCAAAAAAGAGCCATAAGGATAATTAGTAGAAAACGATATAGAGATCCAACAAATCCATTATTCCTTCAGTTAAATTTGTTGAAATTTCATGAACTTAGTAGACTATAGTATTCTGCAAATTATGTTTAAAGCTCATAAAAAAACTTTACCAATCAACATTCAGAAAAGATTTGAAAAAAGAAAAAGCAAGTATAACTTAAAAGGAACAGAGATTTTTATAAAACCAAGATGCAGGACAAAATTGATGGAACGTTGTGTTTCTGTGAAAGGAATCAATTTATGGAACAATCTGAACAGAGAAAACAAAGAATCCAAATCAAACATTACATTCAAAAGAACAATTAAAACCTGTATGTTAAGGAAATATAACGAAAAATGTTGAGTCTGATTGACATACCCGTAGGCGGTGGTAATTTTATTTAATGTTATTTTAATTTTATTTTAGTTGTTTTTATTCACTTAGTTTTTTTTTTTTTTAATTATTATTAAATGATGTTATTTGTGAAAGGGGCAGATCAGATAAGATTCTCCTTCTTTCTGCTCCCTTTTCATTCATAAGTTAGGAACATTTGTATTTGTGTTTGTATTGAATTGTTTTGTTTTTTGAATGAAAATAAAGAATAAAATGAAATGAAAAAATGAATGACTAAGCAAAACATGTATCCTTAACCCTCCCCTCATAATAAACATTGTGATCACAAAGACTGATCAATACAATAACATTAATCCATTTTTACCTCTGTAGTGCCCAGAAAACAGAACCCACTCCTCTTTGGCAAAGATTGATGCTGCTCAACAGAGCTATATTTTAAGCATTACACCATATTGTGGCCACATTGTGGCTTTCAATGAACTGTGCTCATTTTCTGGCCATGTTACGTAAAAATAGCCTGAACTCTGCAGATGTGTGACTTGGTTATAATTATATGCAGTTAAACATGCGTGCATCAGGATTAGGAATGGGTGATATTTTGCCGTTCACGATATACCGTCAAAAAAATTCCTCACGATAAGAATTTGTCATCTCGCGATAAAAACGATAAATTCCCGTTGATGTTTTTGTGTAAAGCGGAAGGAAGGGAGAAAACAAGGAAAGAAGGAAGGAAGGGAGAAAAGAGGAAGGGAAGAAGGAAGGAGAGAGCAGAGGAAAGAAGGAAGGATGGGAAAAAAGAAGGAAGGAAGGGAGAAAACAAGAAAGAAAGAAAGAAAGAAAGAAAGAAAGCGAAACGAACGAACGAACGAACGAACGAACGAACGAACGAACGAACGATAAATTCCCGTTGATGATGTTTTTATGTAACAAACATGGCGGATCTGAGAGCGAGATAGATTTATAGTTACAAAGGTGGAGTTGAATTGGTATTTTTTTAATCGTCATTTTTATCGTTATCAGGATAAATGCCAGAAATGATCGTGATACATTTTTTAGTCCATACCGCCCATCCCTAATCAGGATGTAAAAAATGAATCACATTTTAAAATGAATTAACTTGCCCTGATTGGGCTTGTTGCTGTAAGTTCAAATCTATATTGTTTGACACTGTTGATCTTTAATAAGTGTTGTCAGATTTAATAGATTAAATCTTAGTTGTAAATTGTGCTGTTTTAATTGGACTGTTTTTTTTTTTTAATGTGCTAATTCGGTCATTTGGTTTTAGCTGGAGCTAAATGCCTTCCGAGCTCAGTGGATGTCTGAACTTAAACCAAGTTCAGGAGCAGGTGGAGTGAATGGCCGACTGCAGCAGGGTAAAGGTCTGAAGAGGACTCAAGACTCTGTCCGGGAGGAAAAAGTAAGTTGTTCATTTCCGGGGGTTTTGTGGTTATATGTGTTTTAAGGTGGTGTTGAATTTCTTTCTTTCTTTCTTTCTTTCTTTCTTTCTTTCTTTCTTTCTTTCTTTCTTTCTTTCTTTCTTTCTTTCTTTCTTTCTTTCTTTCTTTCTTTCTTTCTTTCTTTCTTTCTTTCTTTCTTTCTTTCTTTCTTTCTTTCTTTCTTTCTTTCTTTCTTTCTTTCTTTCTTTCTTTCTTTCTTTCTTTCTTTCTTTCTTTCTTTCTTTCTTTCTTTCTGGCTCATATCCATCCTTCCTTCCTTCCTTCCTTCCTTCCTTCCTTCCTTCCTTCCTTCCTTCCTTCCTTCCTTCCTTCCTTCCTTCCTTCCTTCCTTCCTTCCTTCCTTCCTTCCTTCCTTCCTTCCTTCCTTCCTTCCTTCCTTCCTTCCTTCCTTCCTTCCTTCCTTCCTTCCTTCCTTCATGTACGTTATGCATCGATTTAACGCAGAACCATAAATCAGCTTTACACAAAAACATCATCAACGGGAATTTATCTTTTTTACAGCGAGATGACAAATTCTTACCATGGGGAATTTTTTTGACAGTATATCGTGAACGGTAAAATATCGCCCATTCCTAGTGTTGAATGACTGATGTGTGTCATGTTCCCTCAGGCCACAGAGCTGTTCCTGAGAGCTGTTCAGGAGGAGCAAAATGGAGCTGTCTATGAGGGTATGTATGCAAGTTGTATTGTGATCAAAATCAGAATGGACTTGTTATTACACACAAGTAAAAGAAAATGATGATTTGCTACTCTTCTTCTTAAATGTTTGTGGCTCTAGTGGCCTTTATTTTGAAAGTGGCTAGACAGTTCATCTGGGTAAAGAGATGGGGGTGAGACATGCAGTAAAGAGTCACAGGCCAGGATTTGAACCTGTGGCACCTACACGAGGGCCCATCAACCAACTGAGCTATCCAGGGCACTAGGACATCATCGTTAATGTAGTAAAAGTGCAGAAGTTAAAGATTAAGAACATTGTACAAAAGTAAGAAACTGTAAAATCTGCACAACAGTTTTAAATGTAAAATCTGTTTTAATAACAAAATCTGTATAGCAGTAATACACGTAAGGACTGTACAACAGAAACATAATGAGTGGTGCAGCAGAGTTGCAAAACAGACTGGATCATCAGACTGAATGCTGCAAACTATAAAACTACAGAATTAATATAAGCATGTAGGGCTGTTCGATTTTGCCCAAAAATAAAATCTCGATTTTTTTTCTCTCAAAATCCGATTTTCGATTACGATTACGATTATTTTGTGAATTGACAAAAGGCAAAGAAATGATTTCAAATATGCTGTTTTTTTATTGAACATTTGCCCCATTGGGCTTTAAGTGCAAACTTTGCTCTTATTAAACCAAAAATGAATGAATAAAGTGCAAAACTCTGTAAAATAAGTTGAAAAAAAGTTTTAAAAAATATAATAAAATATAAAGTTTTATCTCTGAAAAAAAAAAATCAGCAAATCAGCACTTGCAAACATACAGTAAGTTATATTTCCAATTAAATAAAACAAGACATTTTCTAATTAAACTAAACTGGGTCTTTGCATGCTAAATAATAATGCAAAAAATAAATAAATTAAAAAAAAATAAAAAAGTGAAAAATCGATTTTACGATTTTCACGTTTTAACATCGTTCTAATTACATAATCGCGATTACGATTTAAAATCGATTAATCGAACAGCCCTATAAGCATGATAATAAATACATAAATTCAACTTGATATCTGTAAAAGTGTACGCCGTGGTTTTTGTTGTGTAGAATTATCTGCTGGGGTACGATGGAGACACCAACTCTGTTAAAAGCTATTCTTCATTCTGCTGGTTTTTGAATTCAGCCTCCTGAACTGTTTTCCAAACAGCAGCTGTTCTAACGGTGCATGATGTCTTTAAATATCCTGCTTGCTCTTCTTCGCCAGACTGCTGGCTTATAAGGTGTCCAGTGTGGGAAATGAATGTGCTCTTTGGGTCACCGGTGTAGGTCTCAGTGGTTGTACAGCTGACCACACGCTGTTACAGATAGTCTGTCAGGATGGGCTTGGTGTTGCTCCTGTATAGGATCAACAGTAGTTTCTGTGTGAGACGGGCTTTTTTTAGTTTTAGGAGAAAGAAGAGGCTTTTTTTAGGCTTTCTTCACCCGCTCTGAAGTATAGTTGTGTGGACAAAGTGACTCAAAGGAACTTGACGGTTTCTATCTTCTCTTCTTCTCCATGCATGAGCAGGGCTGGGTGGGAAAGAGCTTTGTACTTTGTCCTTCTGAAGTGAATGACTATCTCTTTTGTCTTTGAAGTCCTCACAGAACTGCATGATTGTTTCAAGTGTTAGGGCTCTGTGCATTGCTGTTGTGACGGGATCTTCAGTCGGGCACTTACTTGTGCAGGCTGCAAAGATCTGATATGTGAGAGAAGACGTCTCTCAAAGTTGTTAATGACTGCAGGTGTTATGGGTTATTTATGCTTCTATGTAGGGCTGGGCGATATGGACCAAAAGTCATATCTCAATATTTTCTAGCTGAATGTTGATACTCGATATATATCGATATTTTTTCCGTGCCATAATTGGGGTTTCCCCCAAAGCATTATAGCATAGCATCTCTGTTAGCTTCATTTTTTTCTGAGGCAAACCCTTAAAAAAACAGTCAGTTTTAATACAATGCCACGTGCCAAATGTCACACAGGTACATTTATTAACAGAGGTCTGCACAATATCAAAATGTATAAAACAAATGAAATAAAAATAAATAAAACAAATATCCCTTTCCTGCATAACAATTAAATTAAAATACACTGTGCAATTAATACAATGTAGACAGTAACAGGCAGACTTTTCCACTGAGGTTGACAGTTGTGCAAATAACAAAACATTTGTGCAAATCTAAAAAAAAAAACATTCAAGTCAATTTGTCACAAAATAAGCTATATCAAAATCATAAAAAAAAAATTATTGTTATTATTTTTTTAAAATCGATATAAACGATATTGTCTCGTACCATATCGCGTTTGAAAATATATCGATATATATTAAAATCTCGATATATCGCCCAGCCCTACTTCTCTGTCAACCTGATGACGTATGTCTGGACCTCAACAAATGTAATTTATATTGCCTTCTACATGTTTCTTGCTACTACTTGTTTTTTTTTATGTTCTTTTAATAGAGAATGCAACAAAGAGTCCACAAAAGTTACTGTTGCTCAACATTCATTAGCTCCAACTCGTATAAGAGATGCTTCATATGCTCTATGGCCATGTCTGAGGTACATAAAGGAAATAAACTAAATAAAGCTCAGAAATTTGTGCTACAAATGTTATAGAAATGAACTCGCACTGCCACCTAGTGTTTGAGGAACTCTTACAGAGTGATACAAATGACAAAAAGTGTATCAACACCAACTACTATGTTGGCCACTTTCACTGGCTGTGTGTATAATTGCTTTGTAGAAATATAAGTCAGGCTTTTCTACCACTGCGTTCCTGCGGTGACGGAAGTGGTCAATCAGACATTTTTCCGCAGACCTTTTGGGGACTGGGATGATAATTGTAGATTTCATACGAGGGAGCAGTAACCTGATGGTGTCATGGGTTGAATGTGTCTGCCAGCTGGTTTGCACAAACCTTCAGGTGAGTGTAATCTGCAGGCGTGGTGCGATGTAGGTGGGCTTAGATTAACATATTCATATGGCTTCTTTTAGATAAATATTCCACTAAAGATACTGTATTTTATTGTCTCTATTGTGTATTTTGACCGTAAGTGTCAGGCACCTGTAAATACATTTTATTATCATTATTGATTATTACTCAAAGGTTTTTAGTCACACCCAGACATCTTAAGGCCATGAAAGGTTTTATTTGATCAAATAATTTAAAAAAATACAAGTTTGGGAAGCACAGATAAGTTTATAAGGGATTTATGACTTGAGAGGGTTTAAAAAAATGTTTTTCTGTTGTATCTCTATGAGGACTTGAACAGGATCGCAGTGTTTGAGAAACATTAATTAACTTTTGTCAACGTGTGTGTGTGTGTGTGTGTGTGTGTGTGTGTTTACTTGCAGCTATCAAGTTCTACCGCATGGCTATGCAGCTAGTTCCTGACATTGAATTCAAAATCAACTACAGCCGTCCTCCTGATGCAGACCGAGCAGGAGGAAAATAGTAAGTTGTTTTTAAATTAAGGCTACCCCTTCTATTTAGGTTTAAATATTCCATCATTTTTAAACAATGCACAATTAAAAATGTTTGCATTTTAAAAGTGTGGGGTTGTAGCCACAGTGTAGGTTCCCCTACCTGAAAAAGAAATGACTCTCGCTGTTGTTAGTTTACCTGAGTTCCTTTAATTCAGTCTGGAGAACACTTTTTTTCTCCTCCCTAAATACATCACATTGTTTAGATAGAAAGCCTCCCACAGAAGGAGGGATGATATCGGATTTCACTTTGTTCAGATTTTATATCAATTTTTAATCAGATGCCATTTAGGCATTATCCACCATATTGATTGTTAATGTAATAAAACTGCACAACTTCTATCACACATGGGTAGGATTATAAACCCAAATAAAGCAAAGTCTCGCCATCATCTTTGACAAGTGAAAACATGTTCAGGATAAAAATGGGTAAACACATTTTTTAAACTGAAGTTAACGTCTTTTGCTTTTGTAGCAGGGAGGACAATGATGCTGATGGTGAGATTGAGGATCTTCTTGCTTACTTTGAGCAGCAGCTGACTCTGGAGAGCGCCTTTCCAAAGATCTGCACCGCCGAGCTTGAAATTACTCCAGTGCACATTTCAGGTAAAAATTACTCACCTACTGAAATTAGGCTGACAATATCTCATCATTATAATCATCTGTGTGTTGACATGATCTAATATATTTCTTCATTTTACTGCAGCATTGCCACGAGAAATCCTGATGTACATTTTCCGCTGGGTTGTGTCAAGTGATCTGGACATGCGAGCACTGGAGCAGCTCTCTTTGGTGTCCCGCGGGTTTTACATTTGTGCAAGGTCAGAATCACCGTCATTACATGGTTGCAGATTTGGGTTCAGGGAGTGAGAGATCTCAAGTTATTCCAGCTCAACACATAAAGAAATTAACATACTATTTTGTCCATGTTACACAATCATTTCTGTCAGGGATCCTGAGATTTGGCGATCGGCTTGTTTAAGAGTGTGGGGACGGAACTGCACCAAACTTGCACCCTACAAGTCCTGGAGGGAGATGTTTCTGCAGAGGCCGCGTGTTCGTTTTGATGGTAACTTAGTACATGTCGATTACAAATTTGCTAAGTTATAGTCTGGTGTTAACATCCTCTGTTTTTCCAGCAGATCTTACACATTGTGAAAATACCCATTTATAATGAGTGTGACTGCAAAACAGTTGAAGCTCATTCATAACAAACCAAATCCTCAGGGTATCCTATTCAAGGAAAGGTTCAAACAAGTTCAGAATAACCACAGAAGACAGTGAAACCACAAGTAGATGTACAGATACTAAGAGTTACTATGAACGTATAATTAACATTAAGTATTGAGAGTTTCTTTTATGTTTGTCTAGCAAAGCTTTCAGTTCATTCGCAGAAAAAGATTTATTTAATTAATTTAATAAAAAGATTCCCCTTTTTTTCTACCTCGTCCCATTAATGGTCTCTCAAGCACTTTCTGGGCAAAATATTCAGATTCAGATGACTTTATTTATCTATCAGTGAACAAGTTCCTGGGTGCTTTGGATCACTTTTGTCATTTGATAAATTCTTAGCCGGTTATCATTATTATCATATATTTTTTAATGTAAACAAATAAAACTCCACTATTCACAGTACTTAAGAAGTTAGTATTCTATTATTAGATTCAAGTCACCTCCATATTGTATTGTTCCTGTAGTGTAGTCCTGTAACACCCTCTAAAAAAGTTTTCTCTGAGTTAATTCTAGTTTACCAATATTGCTGTAGTTCTGCTTTATTAAATTAAAGATGGTCAAAAAATGTAAGATGGAGTATTTACCAATGAAAAACCAAATGTTGCCAGTTGCAGAACAGGGTAAACTTCAAGTTAAATTAATGTTAGACCGTTGAAAAAGGAAGAGAGTTGCCAGAGTACTGATGAATGAGGTTATTATTACTTCTGTATTGTGTATCCAGACTCACTTTCAATTCATGTTATGTAATCTCCACAGGTGTTTATATCAGCAAGACATCATACATTCGTCAAGGGGAAGAGTCACTGGATGGTTTCTACAGAGCTTGGCACCATGTTGAGTATTACAGGTAAATGTTAGGGGGATTTTTCATAACATATTTTTGGTTTGACTTGTCCAAACAGACTAACTTAATGTGGAAATGTTTTCCCAGGTACCTCCGTTTCTTCCCCGATGGCCACGTCCTCATGGTTACCACCCCTGAGGACCCTTTGTATGTGGTCCCTCGCTTGCACGCTAGAAACCCCAGGTAAAAATCATGTTTTGTACAAATGGATGGCTGTTATTTCAAGGTGAGTATTATGGAGCCAAATCAGGGCCAAAAGTTTTGCTAATTTGAAAATAAAATTTGAACCTGAAATTTTTTTTTTACAGTTTCAGTTTTATTTTTTTCAGTATCAGATCTTTTTTTCAGTTTCAAATCTTTTTATTTCAGTTTCAAATCTTTTTTTCAGTTACAAATCTTTTTTTTTCAGTTTCACGTCTTTTTTTTTCAGTTTCACACCTTTTTTTTTCAGTTTCACTTCTTTTTTTTTTCAGTTACAATTTTTTTTTTCAGGTTCAGACTTTTGGCCCCGATCTGGCGTGGGGGGCGTGGCATCAACTGAGAGGGGCGTGGCATCATGAGTGACAGCAGAACAGAGAAGGCGGGGGACGTTACTCAGTCATGTTGCCTTCAGGAAACGTAGGTTGCAGACGTTATCAGTAGAAGTATGATTTAACAATACACCATATTCACGTGATTGGCAGTGGAAAAAACTGATATTAGTGACACATTTCTGTTTGAAAGGCTGTTTTAGACCGTACTTGGCACCAATCGCAGTATAAAAGCAATAAACTATGCCAGACTGTACAGTTCAACAGCCACACTTTAAAGTTTGACATTTCCCACTTCCACATCCTACCAAGTACGGTCTAAAACAGCCTTTCAAACAGAAATGTGTCACTAATATCAGTTTTTTCCACTGCCAATCACGTGAATATGGTGTATATACAGTCTTGAATCATACTTCTACTGATAACTTCTGCAACCTACGTTTCCTGAAGGCAACGTGACTGAAGAACGTCCCCCGCCTTCTCTGTTCTGCTGTCACTCATGATGCCACGCCCCTCTCAGTTGATGCCACGCCCCTCTCAGTTGATGCCACGCCCCCCACGCCAGATCCGGGCCAAAAGTCTGAACCTGAAAAAAAAAATTGTAACTGAAAAAAAAAGAAGTGAAACTGAAAAAAAAAAGTGTGAAACTGAAAAAAAAAGACGTGAAACTGAAAAAAAAAGATTTGTAACTGAAAAAAAGATTTGAAACTGAAATAAAAAGATTTGAAACTGAAAAAAAGATCTGATACTGAAAAAAATAAAACTGAAACTGTAAAAAAAAAATTTCAGGTTCAAATTTTATTTTCAAATTAGCAAAACTTTTGGCCCTGATTTGGCTCCATAGAGTATCACATCTTAAGTTCCTGTACTTACGATTAATTTTCTCTCATTTCACAGAATGGACTCTGTTATGTTCGGTCACTTTCGTCTGTCACAGGATGCAGACAACCAAACCAAAGTTTTTGTTGTTGTCTGCAAGAAAAAGGAGGAGGTAAGAGCATGTTTTCTCAAGTTCCTGAGAACTCCCCCCCCCTCAAAAAACAAATCTGTATTTTCAAATAAATATTGAAATATATGTATAATGATGGAACATATACAGGGTTTCCGCGGGGTTTTAAAAAGTAATAAAAAGTGATAAATGAAAATTGCCAAATTTAAGGCCATTAAAAGTGTTAAATTCACTGTCAGAGGTATTATTTTTTTTTAAATTGGTATTATTTTTTACCTTTTACATTTTAATCAGTCTATTTTATTGTCATTCACAAAGTGAAATAAATGTGAAACATCTGGTCAACATCAATGAGTCTATAAATCTGTTCTCTGTAGTGTTCTATAGGTCAAAATCTGTATTAATGTTAAAAGGTCCGTGATTAACACTTAATGTTGCGACAGTTTTTAAAAAAAATCTGAAGGTAGTGAAAAAGGTATTAAATTGGTATTAAATTTAACATAAGGATTGCTGTATAAACCCTGATATAAAGAATACCATGGCTAAGTCTACGTGTTCTTATAAAAACTATTATTTATTTTTAATATAAAGATTGAAAGAACATAAATGTCGGATAATAATCCAGAGGAGAAAAAAAAAAGATAATTGGAAATGTTTTCTATATATGTCCTGTATTCTGTACAAATCTGGGTGGTAGGGTGGAAAGATGGAAGCTATTTCTTCCAACAACAACAAAAAAAAAAGCACAGGCCAAAAATGGATCCAGTCACCCCAAAACATGTGGAAGATTGTGTTATCTGTTGTGACCAAGTTTGAAGCTTCTGGCCTCGGTGTTTCTTCTCTTCAACTGGTCCCGGGGCAAAAAACCTTCTGTCCTGAAAATATAGGGATTTCAAATTCCAACATGACAAAAACCCAAAATCACAAATCAAGATAAATTAAGAGATGGTTTCGGAAAAGGAAAAACAAAGTCTTTGGCCCAGTCAGAGCCCAGATCACAGTCCATCAAAAACCTCTGGAACGATCTGAAAAGAGGTGAGAACAGGAGATTTCCTCGCAATTTGACAGAACTTGGAACTTTTTTGCAAAGACAAGTGGGATAAAAGTCTCAATTCTTGATGCATAAAGTTTAAGACTTTTTCCTCTAAAAGGTGCTTCTTCATCTAAGTATTGGCTGGGAGTTGTGCTCAGCGTTATCTGATTAAGTTATTTTCTTTATTTATCTTATTTTTTTTTAATTGAAAATATTCCCAATTAATACATTTGTTACCTTTTTCCATGGATTTCTGTTTGTTGGAATATTGTATTAAAGAGCAAGGAGGATTTTTTTATTCATATTTAAATGAAACTGGATTGATTGCAGTGTTAAATTGTGTGTCCATCACTCATTAAACGTTTCTGCTGAAATTTGGTATGAATGGTTGTACCTGAACCATCATTTTTGTAAATTGTTCTCGATAAATTTCCTTTGACTGTTGTAATGAACAGGTCAGACACTGACTCAGCTTGAAAATGTGCTGCCTGTTTGCAGAAAGCAGCCGAGTTTCAAAGGAGTCGGTTCTGCAGGCGGATCCCAGCTCCGGAGGTCGAGCACAGCTTCCATGTGGGACTGCATCTGTCCTCCAGAGGGCGTCAGAGCTTCAGTAAGCTTGTGTGGATCCACCACTCCTGCCACATCACTTACAAGTAAGATTTAAGATTGCCACTGGAAATCAAACAAATGGAAAATCATGTTTTTGAAATTGACTTTAATTGTGTGGTTGTTTTTTTTTTTTTTTTCTCTTCCAGGCTATCTGGGGAAACCGTCATTACCACATTCGATCTGGACAAGATGTACACACCCTTCTTCTTTGCACGAGTTAAGAGTTACACTGCATTCTCAGAGCGGCCTCTGTAAGCAGCAGAGTCACGATCACAGAAGACGCTGATTCACCAATTAGTAAATGCATATCCCTCAGTTTAATTCATGCTGTAGCAGGATTGTGGTGTCATTCTTAAAGCCCTAATGTTTCCTACACGCAGGCATGTTTTGGGTTGGCTTATTCGCATACTACTTATTTTCTGATAATCAGAAATGACTATAATTTGCTGCAAGCTGATTAGCGATCCTCCCTACATGTTCCAAGCGATGAATGTTCATACTTATTGTTTCATGGTGCACTTTCTTCCTCAAATAAAAGGTGATGGGAAAAAATCACGCTACAGTTTGGTATTATGTTTACCAGGTAAATCATGTGTAATAGAATAGCTTTTTTCCCTCCCTCATTCACAGCTGTGGTGAAAATCGATGATTCAGTCTAAAACCATAAAAGTCCTCTTACACAACGTCAATGAAAAGACACTGCAGATGTGATTTCTGCCTGCAGCATTTGTCTTGCTGTGGACACGGGGGTATAATCCACGTATTACATTTTCTGGGAAGCAAGCACAGAAAGTCAGAAGGATTTACACAAACACACACGGACAGAGAGAGAGAGAGAGAAACCTGAATGTGAAGTTGAATTAGATTAAGGCAAAATAATTTGTTGTCTGTTGACTTCACTTTAGCCGGTTTTTTCCTGAATGTCCTGAAGAAGCACTAACAGAACTGCATGGGAAGTAAAATAAATGATTGTGTTAATCTGCCCATAATTAATGAAACAAAAGTGGAAACACAAAGAACCTGAACGATGTAAAGGGAGTGACATTTTGATCCGGGGCTCATATATTGGCTGGGGCATAATCCAAGATGACAATGTTGGAATTAATTGGGTTGAATTTATGAACGATTGGTTCAGGGAGATTTTTTTTCCTAATTTTTCACACATGGATTAGTCCCCACAGTCCAGACCTTAAAACCTGTGAGAATCCTGGAGATGTGCTGAAACAGACAGAGTCAGACTCTTTGGATTGGATAAGCCTAATTAATTTTAATTTGGTGGAGGTGAGAAAAAAAACGAACTATAACTCCCCTACTCCCTCTGGTCATGGCCAGAGATGGACAGAGTACTCGACCCCAGTACTTGAGTAAGAGTACAAATACTACTGGTCAAAATTTACTCCGTTACAAGTAAAAGTAGCTCAGTCAAAATATTACTCGAGTAAGAGTAGAAAAGTACTTGCTTTTAAAGGTACTTAAGTATCCAAAAGTAAATGCTTTTAAATTTACTTTAAGTAAGAGTAAGAGTAAGAGTAAATTTCTTATTTTCCACATCAGTAAATTACTATATTTTTTAATTTTAATTTAATTTAAATGTAATTTAATTTTTTTATTTTGTCTGTGGTTTGTCTGTGCCCTAATTTTTTACTCGGTCGAACTCAAACATTGAGTTAAGATACGGCCAAGGATTTTGTGAAAGTCCCTGCTCCGAGTCCGGCTCATTATCAGACTCAGACGACTCAGCGGATTGTCTTTCTTCTCCTGACGCAGGCGTAGCCGTTGTTGCGGCTCTGTCTTGACTTGTTGCAGCTCTGTCTTCACTTGTTGCGGCTCTGTCTTGACAAACGCAGGCTACTTTGGCGGTATCGTTTTGAGGAGGCTTGACGTATTTCCGCTTTCCGTACATCCCAGTGGAGAGCGTGCACTGTGATAGGTCTCCTCCTTTGACAAAAACAGCTTGTATCCAATAGGATTTTAAGTAAAGTAACGAGTACTTTTCAGCCTTCCTAGAAATGTACTCGAGTAAAAGTAAAAATATTTGTCTTGGAAATGTATTCAAGTAAGAGTAATAAGTACCAAAGAAATCTAATACTCAAGTAAAGTACAAATCCTCTGGATATGTACTTAAGTACAGTACTCAAGTAAATTTACTCCGTTACTGTCCATCCCTGGTCATGGCATATGAAAATGACTAAGTCATTGTTTGAATAGTGGCGGAGAAGCAGATATGCCACCAAAGCTGACAAACGGCTGCTCTGTCCCACACTGAGAAACAGTGCTCCAGTACATCAAGTCGGGACACAGTCCTCCTAAGAAGGACTACTACTTCAGAGCACTCCCTTTCAATCAGTGGAAAGGGAGCAGTGGAAGTAGGTTGATGTCTTACCACAGATAGCTGAAGGTTTCAATGAGGGAGAACAGATACTGTCAGAACAGTGAGGACAGGAACATTCTTCTTGACTCTATTGACTCGCTATATCAAAATGAATTGGGCAACAATGTTACCCTTACGTTAGGATCACACCAAGAATGTTCAAAGTGTTTGCCGTCTTGGCATATCGAACGAACACCCAGTGTTAGTAGCTGTGGTCAGGACCAGAGCCGCCGCAAGGGGTGTGCGAACCGTGCAACCGCACGGGGCCTCGCGCTATGGGCCGTTTTTTCCCTTATAAATATCAACAGTCACGTTCCATTACAGACATAAATGTGTACTAGTCTGTGCATATCAATAAATATATGTGGAATGATGCGCGTGTCTGTTGATCAATACAACTGCGTCAGTCAGACCAAGCGCAGACACAAGCTGCTCTGATCCAGACGGTGGAGTGTGTAACAAACTGTCACACAATGTCGAGAGAACGAGACATATTCAGGAAATTTCCATTAGGGGATGAAAAAAGAAAAAAACGAAAGAAAATGGAAGAGTTTAATGCCTCTCTGAAAGGCTCGTTTGATAAATTTGTTACAAAAATCACCGATCCGACCGGGTCTCAAGCAGCCGTGGGGCCCCGCGTCGAGGCAAGAGATGATGATGAGGCAGGGGAAGGTATCCAGTATTTTGCTAATTGGAGAGTTAAAATTGCGCATATAGACACCCGATCCGACCCAAAAAACCCAAAAATTTTGCGCGCGCTCGCTACGCTAACACGCGAGGGGCCCCTTGCAGCCATTTCGCACAGGGCCTCGCAAATCTCCCAGACGGCTCTGGTCAGGACACAGAAAAATAGTAGAAAAGCTTTTCTATGCTGTCTGGAAATTAAAAGTGTTTGATCCTTCAACTGTGGATCCATCCTCACGTCATTACCAAAGAAGATACATCTAAAAATAAATAAAAACTAAATACAGAAATGTCTCCTGAAAAAAGGATGCTTTTATTTTCAGAATATTAAAAAAATAAATAAATAAATAAAACAAAAAAAAATGTTCTGAGTAAAGGTTTGTGTGTAATTGCCATCATAAAATGTCCATATTTTCCAGTATTAGTGGGTTGTTAAGATGTCTATGTACAACCCCAACTTCAAAATGTTTGAATCGGTGTGAAAAAATGTATTATTTGTATGTGTCTAAGCAAAACTCTGACCAGGACTGAGTCAGATTTACTTTCACACAGGCATCCTAGTGCCAGGCAGATGACAGGAAAAAGAATATGAGTAATAATATGAGTAGTTTTGACATCAAGACTGAGATACAGAAAAGGTTCTGGAAAGTAAAAACAATATCTGATTGCTGCATCATGCGGCCTTGTAGATGTAACACATCTTGTCTCCTGACTCCTGACAAGACAATCTGATCATGCACGTTTCTCTGTCAGGTCACAAAGACACATACTGTAAGTGATTTGTAAGATTACAATTACACATATCTATATTTTAATTAATAAAGTGTAAAGTGCTGATATAGATCCTCAGTCATCCAGCTGATGATGATCTTCAGAGGCTCAAGGCAACTAATCATACTTTACTTGCTTCTTAAAGACGTTTCACCTTCCATCCAAAAGGCGTCTTCAGTTCAGTTTGAACATCCAAGCAGAAGTCATATTTAGTCCTGCATTTAAGGTGAAATGTCTTCAACAACCAAGAAAGGGAGGTCCACCTGCTCTTTCAAGCCTTTTCAAGCCCTTGGAGAAGCTTTGTAAAAAACCATCACGTATCACATCTGCTTGCAAAACTAATAGGCAACATTTATTCTTGACAAAATGATTAGTTAAAATGTTGCAAGTCTGACATTTTACCCCTTCATGAAAAATATTAGCTTATTTTGAATGTGATGACAGCAAAACATTAAAACAATGCAACAAAAGTTATACCATGAATGGGTTCAAAGAAATTGAGTATTGCAAGTAAATACAGTATTCAACATTTGAAGTAGATCAAAACATTTCATCAATTGTCCAAAGACGAGAACGGATATTTTTCAAAGTTCTTAAGGCCTTCAGGCCTCCCAGGCAGCAATCAAATGTTTATTAAAAGCAGGAAATATTCTATAATAGAAATCACTATGAGGTCCATTTCCAGAAATCCCTAAGACAATCTCTTGAAACTATGGACACCGTGTCCTTCAGGTTCAAGAGGAGAGGGGTCAGTTTGTCATCAGAGCTCCGTTCAAAGGACTGCCGGCCTGACGATGTGGGGGTACTAGCGTTGCCACCTTTCAGAAATAGAAATAAGGGACGCCTTGATTTCAGCAGCGCAGAAAAGCGCACAAAAGCCCCAAAACTTCTAAACTGCATAAAAATGTGTTTATTTTATATGAAAAAACAAAATGCTTTGATTTAATTTCAATAATTCAACTAGAATATGGTGTAAAAGTTAATTTATTTCAATAATTCAACTAGAATATGGTGTAAAAGTTAATTTATTTCAATATTTCAACTAGAATATGGTGTAAAAGTTAATTTATTTCAATAATTCAACTAGAATATGGTGTAAAAGTTAATTTATTTCAATAATTCAACTTAAAAGGTGAAACTAATATATTACATAGTCTTATTACATGCAAAGCAAGATATGTTAAACCTTTATTTGTTATAATTTTGATGATGGAACTGTTTATTGATTTCATAAAAGATTCTCTAATTTATTTTTTATTTGGGGTTTTCATAAACTGTGAGCCATAATCATCAAAATCATAACAAATAAAGGCTTGAAATATCTCACTTTGAATGTAGTGGGGAAATAATATTATATAATAAAATAATATATTATATATATTATATAAATCTTATATTTGCTTCACCTTTGCAATATATTCAAATTTTCCGACCTTCACCTGTATATTATGACATCAATAAATAAGAGCATAATATGTGTCCGTATTGGTTCAATATGGAACGCAACTTTTAATTCCCAATTCCCAATTCTCTTAATGTTTCCTGTGTTTTATTTTGTTCATTATTGTTAAATTTAGTGTTGATGTGTGTGTGACAGACGTGTGTATGGGGCGTTAATGAAAATACGGGACAAATCGCGTCCCGTATTAGTTCAATACGGGACGCAACATTTTTTTTCTCAAATAAAGGACAATTCCGTATTTTACGGGACGGGTGGCAACCCTAGGGGGTACATTAGTGCTTATGGATCTATACCATGTTTAAGAAAAAGAAGACACTTGTGTAAACAAGAAGGTTTACAATCATTTGTTTTTAATGTGTTACAGTGAGTAAAGCTTAAGTCAAAACACATGAGCCCAAAATTACCCAACATTTCAGAAAATATATCTATTCATATATAAAGCACAATCATTTTTAACAGTTTTATGGTTCCTTGACCTTTTTTTCCCAGTCAAGCTACAAATCAGTGCTACTGTAATTGGTGCTAAAACAGCTCTTAGGTGTAGTTGGAAGTAAAAAAGTAGAATAGATGTGGTTCACGTTTGTTTTTGTGGTAGAAGCAGATTTCATCATACAGAAGGATGTGAGCTTTACATTTCTGATTCAGTTTAGTTAATTCCCAGTGCATTGTGGGTGAACAGAGGTCTACATGTTTGGGCAGTGCTACTTTGAGTCAAAAGTGTGGGTTGGGTTGACCGATTTTGTTCATCGAATCAGCCGTTCTCTTTTTCCCCCTGCATTCCTATCTTCTGATAAGGTGGGCAGATTACGAGAAGCTTCCTTAGTCAAGCAGACATGCTGCAAGCTGTATCATGTGAACGCTCCCTCTACAACCTGACGTTAGCTTCCGATTCAGCAGAAGGGAACAGGGCCACAGCTATTCAGAGCACCAGGACCACCTTGGACCAAGTCCCAATAAAAAAAACACACATTTAAATCACTCAAACCAGGGTTAAATGATCTCTTAGATGCTAAAGACTATATTTAATATACTTTGTCTTTAGAGAAACCTTAATTCTAATGGTAAAAATGCAAAAAAAAAAATCATCCATCTAGACCACCTTAGACCAGGTTCAGATCAATAACGAAAAACTTAAGACAAGTCAAATGAGGATTTTAGATACAAGCACAGTCTTCTACTGCTGCCACGTTTGTCTAATGCTACATTAGAAAAGAAATTAGCAGGTCCATAAGGCACACTAAGAATAGGGGTGCTTGAAAGTTTTCTCTGTGGCATAAATATGGCCGCTAATGTAACACAATCAGGACACAAATGGATGCAAATGCTGAAAAAGAGAATATGATCAAAGAAATCCAAGAAAAATATTAGCAGGTGCTTTCAGTCAGTGGGGTAACAATCAGGTATGACTTGGCAAATACCTTTATTGAAAGAATACAGATGTACCAGGTGGCAAGAGTCCGCAATACCTGTTTGTGGTATTACTGTGTTATGGCACGTACGTACGAAATGTCTAAGAACTTTAGGAAAATAGTTAAGAAGTGCTAAACCGCCTCAGTGGACTTGGTTTTTCATCAATCCATAGTCAGATTGTGCACCCTCACAGGACTCATCAACCAACAAAGATGATGTTTGGAAAGAGATACATAATATCTATAATAAATAAAGGCCTAAGTGCATGGCAGGAGCTCAGAAGAAGCCAGCGCTCACCAAAGAGAACAATGTGGTCTGTGGTTCTCTAAATCCTTTGTGCATAGATAAGACCAAACTCAAACTTTTTGGTTTAACTGAGAAGGTTTAGAACAATAGCTTATGATGGATTCATGATTTCCAAACTCTTGATTGATTTTTTTTTTTAAGGAAAATGCAAGGAAATCTTACCACGAACCAAACAGAAAGTAAGTCATGCTGTCTGCCAAAGAATGGTTAAATAAACAATTAATTTATGTATTTTTTAATGATAAAGTTCTGAACTTAGTCCAAAAGAGATGTTGAGGAAGGACCTGACCCCACCAACATTCAAGTGTTTGATCCGCTCTGTCAGAAACTGAGAAGTAAAATTTCTCCAAGCTCATGTGCGGTACTTACACACTGTTAGTGAACGCTTACTTCCACTTGTTGGTGCACAAGAGACTGAAAGCAAATTGTCTGGCACTTATGCTTTTCACAGATTTATAATAAATGGATCATTTTCCACATTTTGACTCATGGTTTGGTGGTTACTGCCTCACAGTAAGAGGCTTCTGATCTGATCCTTCCTGAGTGGAGTTTGTGTTTTGTTCCCACACTTGTGGGGGTTTTTCTGCAGTTACATGGGTTTAGGACTGAGTGCGAGTGTGTGCTGTTGTTTTGTCTGTATGTGGCCCTGTGATGGATTGGTGACCTGTCCAGGGAGTTACTCCTGTGCTTTGCCCAAAGAGGGCTTGGATAGACTCCAGCAGGTCCCCATTAAGCGGGTATAGATAATGGATGGATGGATATTTCTCTTTCGTTGAGTTCTCTTTATTTACTTTGACCGTCGCAACAATCTGCTGCACCAGGTCATATTTATATACAAATAAAAAATTTCTAGCACCACTGTGTGTACACTATAAACTAAATAAAGAATGATGTCATCTTTGTATCATACATCAGAATTATATAGTTGACCTTGTCCAAATGCACCTGAACAGAAAGATTACAATCACTTCATGGATTTGTTATATCTAATTATTCATAAATGCTGCCAGGGCTAACAGGTATCACCTGTTGCAACAGTGCGATTACAGTATTAATAGCTTTGACAGATCCTATGGTGTTTATAATATTGATTTGAACCAGAAGTGGGTTATTAATGCGCCATAGCTCTCCTCTCAAACTGTGACTGGATATCTATCCAAGCATATGCATGTGAAGAACACTATGCTTTGGTTATTTGATGATTAGTTGGGTATGAAGTCCAAAGTTGAGCCGCTGTGATACAAATATACCTGCGGATATCTACTTCCTGCCATTAGGCCCTGTCTGGAAAAGCTTAAAGTACTACTGAGCACGATTTTAGATGACGTGATCACACAGACAGGAGGGAGATAAAGTTACACATTAAAGGTCATAGAAAGCACTTTCATTTTTTTTTCTTAATTGTCCCTTTAACTTGATGTCATGTAATAAAGCCTTTATCTGCCATCAGACCTGATCATTCATCTTTGGACTTTAGTTGTATAAAGCATCACTGAATGAGAGTAATTGTGTGTGTGTTTACTGTAAAACTTGTTTTGTTTTTTTTTTGTTTTTTTTTTTTTTCATCAATGAATTAACTCTAAAAGGTGAGGAAGGCTTATTGTACAGTGTCAAAATACTACAGTAGTCACCTCATAATTATATTAATTCGATACCATGAGCAGTAATGTGTGCAAAACAAATGAAGTCTCTGGATGTAGTGTATATGGCTATGGCTTATTTCTTCTTAAGTGAGTTCTAGACTATTGTAGATAAGAAGATAAATATAACCCCCAGCAGCATTAGCTAACACGCTACAGTCAGAACTTGGTGACGGTTTCTCAAACGTCAATCCACCCTCAGCTTCCTGGCGGCGCCGTGTTCCATCAGTGACGTTCCGTTTGCATGTCCGTTTGTTGACGCAGAGGAGCCATTCTGATGCTCCTTCCTCCGAGAAGCGCTTTGTTTTTTGTAGGTCTAAAAGACAAAGAGAAGCAGAGCAAATATAGTACTAAAAATTGAACAATGTTAACGGGTTACGTCATAAGTTTTATTACTAGTCATGATGTTTCTTTAGAAGGATTATATCCATTATTATATCCATTATCCTATTTTTCCACCAGAGAGGACTCAAGCTTATCCTTGCCAAAGAAAATGCCTTAATCTTTTAAAAGTCCAATGAATAATAATAAAAATAATAAACCATAATAAAGATGTACAGATGTTATGTGTTAATGGAAAAAATGTCTATGTTATAATACACATGTGAAGAATCCCAGTAATAATGAATGGGAGCCCAAATATTATCTACAAATACTCCAGATAAAAGGACAAGATCACCAACATAGATTAAAAACAATGGTCAGATGCAAAATAATCAAAATGAGAACACAATTTTAAACACACACAAAACAACTATAAGATATTACATTTAAATACACATTTAAAACACCCAGTGGCCACAAAGAACAGTGTACAAAGTAGCCTATTATTATGCAGGGTGTAAATATTATACAGAAAATGGTTTGTCATCGTGTAGTTTCTCAACTATAAATGTTGCATTTACTGGTGATGATTGTGTAGTAAGGGCAGTAATTTGAAGCATGAGGATGGTTTAAATGTTAATGTCTAAAAAAGTTTAAATTGGAAAAAAACAACTTACCTGAATGTAGAAGTTTGAGAAAAGGATAATGAAGCTGGACATGTAACATATTTGGAACCACAGCCATCCACTGGGGAAGCCACATGGCCACACGACTGCACAGATGGTTTGGGACATGGTTAAACAGAACTGGATCTGAGGAGGAAACACAATTGCAGAGGCACTGAGTTGAGAGACAAGCTGATACCAGAGTTGTCAAGTAACGAAGTACAAATACTTAGTTACCTTACTTAAGTAGAAGTTTTGGTTATCTATACTTCACTGGAGTAATTATTTTTCAGACGACTTCTTACTTTTACTCCTTACATTTTCACACAATTATCTTTACTTTTTACTCCTTACATTTTAAAAACAGCCTCGTTACTCTATTTCATTTCGGCCTTTAAAATAAAAACTATCCAGTTAAATTGCTCCATCCGGATAGAGTGAATTTGGTTGTGGTTGTTTCAGATGTTTTTGTCCAGTTTTGTTCTTACATCCGTTCCCTCAGATTCCTGCAACTAAACTTGGATGTACATTCCAATAAAGGTTAGGATAAATGATAACATGCCTCTGAAGTTTGACTTTTTGCACCATTACAATACTTATAGGCAACTAGTCATCATATCTCCTGCTCTCTGAAACACATGTTAATGCTCAATAGTACACATATATGGTTCTTTAATATATTTGCATTATACTAAGATACATTCATTTTCAATGGCTTTTTTCCTTAATGGCTTTTTCCCCCTTACATTACTTTTACTCTTATACTTTAAGTAGTTTTGAAACCAGTACTTTTATACTTTTACTTGAGTAAAAAACTTGAGTTGATACTTCAACTTCTACAGGAGTATTTTTAAACTCTAGTATCTATACTTCTACCTGAGTAATGAATGTGAAAAAGAAAAAGACTGAAATTGCATTTTATCAAATATTTAAATTCCCATTGATACTGAAAATGCAAGGAGGTGATTAATTGTTCTTAATTACACCTACCAGCTGTAACTGTGTGATGTACCTCTTCCACCAAAGGTACGGGCGGATGGCAGGGATGACTGAGAGGCCATAGTAAGAATACATCACAACATGGACAAAGCTGTTTAGGGAAGAACCAAAGTATGCTGACGAGAGAAGAAGAAGGACATACGAGAAGTTATTCACCTACAGCAAGCAGCTACTGTTCAGCTGTGCAAAGATCAGACAGGTGGTAACAAAAAACACATTTAAGGTTTCACGGAGGACTCAAAAAGAGAAAGAGAACCGAGCAGTAAAAGTGGCTACTGGAAAGATTTGAGTAACCGGAGGGTGAAGTGAAGAAAAAGACTCACAATGGCCGCAGGGGATCCAGTTCATAACAAACCACCAGATATTCAGCATGCTAGCATGGTGGTAGATGTGAAGAAATGTGATCTGATGATTATTTTTACGTAGAATGAAGAAAAAGGTGTCCATGAACTCAATGAGCTTGGAGAAGTAGTACCACCACAGCACATTTATGACCTGGGAGGGTGTCACGGCAATACAAACGAACAAAAAGAAGGAAATCTGTTATAGTCCAACAGAAAACAATATATAGTGAACATTAAATATTTGCGCCAAATAAATTTGTGTGCTGAAAGGCTTTGATTTAACTGCTCAATTTAATCTGCAGCAGAGCCAAACTAATAAAACTTTGTAAAGGGCATGACTAAACTAACTCAAATAGGTGTTTACTGAAAAAAGAAAAATGGGAAATCACATTTTGTTTAATTCAATTTGTAGAAAAGATGGGAATCACAGGAAAAAGAACATAACGGACCGAACAATACGATGGCGCAAGGGTGACTTTCTGACCTTGTTGTCCACTTCCGGGGCACTGTGTGTGTCCTGGCAGAGGAACTTGTAGCCACCATGCCACACCGTGGTAACAAGCTGCAGACAAAGCCATTAGGGTAACGATGAACAAGTGTTTTACCAAATCTCTGACAGACACCATAGTGGCCTAACATAATCTAAAAGTTTATCTCAAAAGATATTGGTCTGGTTAATGGGACTTCTCTGTTCAACATGTGATAAAACAGGCTCCAACATATCTACAGTTGGCTGGTGAGAAAAAAAAAAGTTCCTTATCTATTGTGACAGGTATGGCCCGTTTTCAGCAGCTGACGTTGGTTTAAGTCACAGAACATGGATTAAGATGCATCTGCATACATTTTTGTACATCCTTGTAAAATAAACAGCTGATACCAACTGTGTCAAGATGGAAATAAATGGACATATTTAATAGAATGACCCATTTATGTACAGCTTCTTTTCGAGAAGTAGCAGAAGTAGAAGGCTTCTTTTGCCCAGATGCTCCACAGAGAGATTTAGGAAGTCCTTTGTTCCTGCAGCAACCAGACTTTTTAACTTGGACTGCTGATGTCATGTCTTGCTGCTACTGTATATTAACCCTTGTACTGCACATTGCACTTTAAACTGCATCCACTCTTTTAGACTCTTTTGCTGCCATATTATTTTGTACAGTGCACTTTAATTGCAGCTATATTCTTAGCTGTTTAATTTGCTGCTATACTTGTGTACATTGCACTTTTAAATGGATGGTATTCTTTTTCTTTTATCTCCTTTTTTTGGGGGGGTCATTTTCTGGTTATTTTCTGTTGTATTGATCCACTGCTGTCCCTAGGTGGAGATATGTTAATGTGTATTGTTGATTGTTATGTTGTATTGTTGTGGCCATGGTGGCAATGAAGTTTCCCCTTTGGGGATTATTAAAGTTGAATCCATCCATCCATCCATTATTAGTCTATCAATAATCTGGACTCTAACCAAGTAAGTTAAATACTATAACTCTCCCATCTATGAAGTATGAGAAGATCTAACTATATTTAGTGTGTTTTCATAAATGATCATGCTGCAGCTGCATTTGTATGGCATGTATAAGGGTTTTTACCTTTTTCAGCTGCAGTCTTAGTGATGTAAAAAGGTCTTTGACAAATATAGCGCACAGAAAAAAACGAATTTACACCCAGTTGCACCTGCAAATGTTGCCATAAGTGAATTAACTGATGAACAACAGCAGTCTCACTTACGCATATTTTTGCTGCGCAGGCACTTCTATCAGGTAAATAAGGAAAAAGAGGGTTCTATTCTCTATTACCCTTGTCCACGTTTTAATGTGTTTTCTTTTATCTTGTACATTTTGAGACATTGGCCTTTGCATGCATTTTTAATGATTTAATATTCAAGTGCAAGAACACACCATAGTTTAATGCAGCTTCACTAAATCAGTATCGATCCATTGTCTTTGTCTGATTTAATAAAAGGCTTCTCCAACTACTATTATGGCCAAAAGACGTCACTGAAAGATCAGCGACAGAAAGAAGACCGGTTTAGTTTTTTGTATTTTTGTTGTTCTCTGTGTACACAGACATTATCCCTCTTGTAACGTGCTGTTCCTTGTATTTTATCAAACCAGAAACTGCAGCGAGCATAAAGATAAACAAAATTCATTACAGTTTAATTATCCACTGTGCGCTGGCAAGATGACATAAATGAGAGAACTGCTCTGTACTTTGATTCATGCCAGGTGACATTGATTTTGGCTTGCCAAAAAAGCTCACCCCCATGGCTGCGTACGAGAGTAGAAAGCTTAATGAATCAAATGGACAATAGTTCAATGAAGGCTTACGCAATGCAGAGGGCGCGACAAGAAGCCTGCTCTGCCAGAAGTAGATGACCACATATAGTTTAGACCCAGTGCACAGAAAATGATATATATAAATATATATGGGTCATTCTTCCAAACCGGTGCAATTTAGACATTGACATTCTCAAATTTTTGTACCCAAATGTATTAATATTCTGAATACTTCACAACTTTAAGAACATATTAAAGTTGTAGAAAATCATATTTTCCCACCTCAGGTTGCAAATCGTAATCATTTTTGGTCATTATTGTAGGATGTGGGCACTATTTAGCCTCAACTCCGTTATGGACACTATGGAATTGGTCTGAACTTAATTAAAACATATTATTGCAATTGAAACATAATTTTTCTATTAATCAGATGTCCCTCACTCTAATTCAATAATTGAGAACATAAAAAATCCTGACAATATCACACATTTGCTATTCCTCCACCTGAAATAGCAATTTTTTAACCAAGGGCCTCCTGAACTTTAAGTTAAAGTTGTTTTAACTTCAGAATGTGAGTTAAAAAATGATATTTGTATGATCTTCTAAACATTTCAGACAACCTCCAACCATCAATAGATGATGTTTTCATAAACAATGATAAATAATTGTATATATATATATATATATATATATATATATATATATATATATATATATATATATATATATATATATATATATATATATATATATATATGTATATATATATATATATATATATATATATATATATATTACAGCTGTGTAGCCTTAAGAAAAACACTTATCATTGATTATCATTAAGGTGGGACTACGGAGCGATGGATGGAGGAAAATCGTAGTCTGACTTGTAGTCCAGAGTGATTGGCGCAAGAGTGGATGAAGTGATGCCCCATCATGCTTAGTGCCTTCCGTACAAACCTGCGGGGCAAAGCTTTGATCTGAGAGTGCTGTTGTTGCTCAGGTCTAGGTTCAGCAAAACTATGTGCCCAAATATTGAGGTCAGCTGACTGAGCAGGTTAATTCATCAATGGATTTCTTTCTTCCCGAATCAACTTGGGCATATTCCAAGATGACAATGCCGGGATTCATCTGGCTCAAATTGTGAAAGAGGGGTATGGGGGGCATGAGACATCTTTTTCACACATGGATTGGCCACCACAGAGTCTGGCCCTAAACCCCATTGAGAATCTCTGGGAAGTGTTGGAGAAGACTTTGTGTAGCAGCAATGCAAGATCTTGGCGAGGGAATTTAATGTGAACTGAAATAAATGTTATGACATTGCAGAAGCTTATTGAACTGACAGCAAGAACATGCCATAATCAAAGCTTAAGGCAGTCCAACGAAATATAAGTCTGACTTTTTTTTGGACAGGCAGTGTTTGATATATCGATGGGATTTTATTTATTGAACAATTAGCCTGCCAGCATCCAACTGTGTCCCTACAACGTTCTGATAGCATTGTGTCCATGGACAGCTTTCAGTGGGATGCCAGCAAGTCAAATTCTGAAGAAAAGGCTTGAATGTTTTCTGTCCCAGACAGATTAAAATACTGGTACCACAGTCGTAAATGCATCTTTATTGGCTACCTTATGTTTTAAAGCTAGTCTAAGCCAACGTTTTAAAGTAAAAGTTAAAGTTGGACAAGGTCAAGTAAAAGTTACATGTTTACACTTCAATTTTGTGGTAAAAATTATACAAGTGATAATTCATATTCCCTGGTGAGCTTAGTATGAATTCTCTAAGCCAGATATTTATATATTTGCACTTAGAGCAAGATGTTTCCAGTGCTTTGCTAAACTAGCAGTTAGGGCTGGGCGATATATCGAGATTTTAATATATATCGATATATTTTCAAACACGATATGGTACGAGACAATATCGTTTATATTTTTTATGATTTTGATATAGCTTATTTTGTGACAAATTGACTTGAATGTTTTTTTTTTTAGATTTGCACAAATGTTTTGTTATTTGCACAACTGTCAACCTCAGTGGAAAAGTCTGCCTGTTACTGTCTACATTGTATTAAATGCACAGTGTATTTTAATTTAATTGTTATGCAGGAAAGGGATATTTGTTTTATTTTATTCAAGAAGCATTTTTATTCTATATATGCAGGCAGTTTATTTTTATTTCATTTGTTTTATACATTTTGATATTGTGCAGACCTCTGTTAACAAAGGTACCTGTGTGACATTTGGCACGAGGCTTTGTATTAAAACTGACTGTTTTTTTAAGGGTTTGCCTCAGAAAGAAATGAAGCTAACAGAGATCCTAACAGAGATGCTAACAGAGATGCTAACAGAGATGCTATGCTATAATGCTTTGGGGGAAACCCCAATTAAGGCACAGAAAAAATATCGAGATATATATCGAGTATCGCCATTCAGCTAGAAAATATCGAGATATGACTTTTGGTCCATATCGCCCAGCCCTACTAGCAGTGCAAAATTTACCATCGTATTAGATGGTTTGACTCTGATTTTGTGTTACAGACACACAGTTTATCTAAATCTTGCCAATGGCAGTCTTTTTTCTTGTATTCTGTGTCTGCTTTGTGACTTTGGACTGATTCTTTTGCTTGGACTCATTTGAACAGATGTCTCTTTACCTCATAGAACATGTAGAAGGACAAGAGCGTGATGCCCAAATTGTAGAGCACCATTAGGCCCCGGCAGGAGTAGGGTTGCCTCTGTTCCATGCACTTGGGTCCCAGCCACACGATCAGGAGGTACATGACTGTGAGTGCAAAGGTTGGTAGGTAGCTGTCGAGCAGCGGCATTCCCTCCACCCGCTTATCTGAAACATCCAGATAAAGATGGTAACTCAGGGAAGAGAGGTTAGCAGGTGAAAAAGCAGAGAGAAGGTCTCTATAAAGGGCGGTGGCTTTATATCAGCTTACCCCTGGGACCCATCCAGGATTCAAAGTAGGTGTTGAGTTCATGATTAAAGGTCTCCATTTTTCACCTGAAAACAGAATGCAGAAGGGTAACTCACACTACAATCATTATATAATCAGAAAATCTTTATAAATGCTAATAAATATTTACACAATGAAGGACACATGTTTAAAAAAAATCATCTGGTCTGTACTAGGTATTAAAATTGGGTATGTATAACCTCAAATGAACAAAATATAATACAGTGCACTGTCATGAATTTACCGAGACCTAAGCTAAAATATAAAAGCAGTGTGTGAAAAAGTAAATAAATGATGTGATTTAGCTTGTTGAACCATTTTTAACAGTGATAACTTGAATAATTTATCAGTAGCTCATCCTTTTGGGTGAATTTTAGGCCACATTTCTTTACATTGTTGCTTCGTTCATACATAGTAGATGTATGAACTAATTTTGTGCCACAGCATTTCCAATGAAAGAGGTTTGGACTTTGACTGGGTCATTACAAAACCTGGATTTTTGTTTTCTTTATGCAGATGTGCTGGTGATTTTCCTGTTCCATGACTGGTAAAGCTTTACCCGATGAACCGATGACCTTAACACGTGGCTGCAAATCACATCCAGATCATAAGCCTTCCTCCACCGTGCTGTGTGCTTTTTAAGATTCGCTTTACTCCAAACATGTTTTGCATTTTGGGAAGATTTGCAATTGTCTACAATTGTCTCCAGTGCTTATTTGAAGTGTGAATTAAAATCATGGCATTTGTGTATTATAACATGTTTTGTTGTTCATCTGAGGTTCTATTTACCTATTTTTAAGACCTGGATTGGACCAGACTTTTTTTTTAATGAAAAAATGTGTGCTTTGCTTTTCACATATTTGAGTCTAAGCTGAACACTACCACATGCGTGCACAAACGCATACACACACGCACAAAGTTAATACCACAAGGATTTTGAAAAGATCCCGCTGTGATTGCTTTATTTGATGTCATGCTTCTGCTGACTGACTGAATTCAATCCCAGCGCCGAGTAAAACAATAATAAAATCAACATCAAGAAGAATTGAAAAAGCACCATTAGAACACTGCCATAATTGTCCTGATAACTGCGGTCACTACAGCAATATATAGTGAAATATTAGTCAAAGTGTGGACGTGTCAAGAAGATTGTTCCCTGTATATCATTTTGAGTGAATGCAATCATTGGAAGAAATCATTTCAGAGATAGTTTTGGTTTTAAATTTGACAAAAAGAAGGTGGAAATACTTAAAACGAAGCAGCATCTTTGCAGACTCCGATTTCCAGCAAAAACAATCAGGTAATTTCAGATAAAAGGAAACTTGACTTGTATGAGCAAAGTGGTAGAGAACTATTATAAAGCCTCCCTTCACTCACTGAGAGTAAAATATTGTTTATATGCTGTCACTAAATCTTCTTTCAAAAATTAAAGCTAATTCATAACCGACCACAGACAGACAATACATGGCTCACAGAACTGTGCGTTAAACAATTATCAAAAACAAACAAACCAAAAAAACATGAATATGTTTGCTAGGAATGGGCGATATTTTACCACTCACGATATACCGTCAAAAAAATTCCTCACGATAAGAATTTGTCATCTCGCGATAAAAACGATAAATTCCCGTTGATGTTTTTGTGTAAAGCAGAAGGAAGGAAGGAAGGAAGGAAGGAAGGAAGGAAGGAAGGAAGGAAGGAAGGAAGGAAGGAAGGAAGGAAGGAAGGAAGGAAGGAAGGAAGGAAGGAAGGAAGGAAGGAAGGGAGAAAACAAGGAAAGAAGGAAGGAAGGGAGAAAAGAGGAAGGGAAGAAGGAAGGAGAGAGCAGAGGAAAGAAGGAAGGATGTGAAAAAAGAAGGAAGGAAGGGAGAAAACAAGGAAGGAAGGGAGAAAACAAGGAAGGAAGGGAGAAAAGAGGAAGGAAGGGAGAAAACAAGGAAGGAAGGGAGAAAACAAGGAAGGAAGGGAGAAAAGAGGAAGGGAAGAAGGAAGGAAGGAAATGAGCCAGAAAGAAAGAAAGAAAGAAAGAAAGAAAGAAAGAAAGAAAGAAAGAAAGAAAGAAAGAAAGAAAGAAAGAAAGAAAGAAAGAAAGAAAGAAAGAAAGAAAGAAAGAAAGAAAGAAAGAAAGAAAGAAAGAAAGAAAGAAAGAAAGAAAAATTCCCGTTGATGACGTTTTTGTGTAACAAACATGGCGGATCAGAGAGCGAGATAGATTTATAGTTACAAAGGTGGAGTTGAATTGGTATTTTTTTTATCGTCATTTTTATCGTTATCAGGATAAATGCCAGAAATTATCGTGATACATTTTTTAGTCCATACCGCCCATCCCTAATGTTTGCCCTTCTCTACTATTCATGGAGCAGACACAGGTAATAACTGAGTTATTCACGATCAGTGAAACGTTATAGTGCACATACACTGAAAGAAGAAAGAAATGGATGTTACCTCTAGGTCTCAAAACTGTTGCCAGTTCTAATGTCCCCTAAACCTGCATTTTTTCCCCCTTTTTTAAATATTTGCACAGATTGTGCAAAAGTCTAACAAAGGACTTTACTTTTCATTTTATATCTGGACTCAGGAAAAATGTTCCTTATTAGGCTAAGGGCCCAGTTGTTAATTTTAAAACAACATTCAATTCAATTTATATAGCATCTATTACAACAGAAGATGTCTGTAGGCGCTTTCCAGAGACCCAGGACATGACCCAGAGCATGATGCTTATTTGTGCATCATTTATTTTTTCAGTATGGAGTGAAAATCAAAAGATTAGCAGACAAGTGCGTGCAGAGTAAGACCACAACTCTCTCCGCTTAATACTGTGTTTTGTTTCTCTGGCGCTCACCTGATTAAAGGTCGCCAGACTGTCAAAATAAGAAGATTTACTGCCGTTAATGTGCTTCATGAATAATAATCACACATCCTTTGTGTCTGGCTGAAGCTATCATGCTGTGGCGGTTGTGCATCTGCCGATCACTCGGTCCTTAGCAACTGTTTCAAATGTCCAGCCGGCATAAACACCACTGATCTTATCAACTATCCGTGGAACTGTTGGAGCCACAAATGTTATTCTTCCGTAATTTATCTCAATGACAGGTGCTTTTTTTCCATGAATAGTATGATTAATCAATAATGTAATACAGTATAATTTACACTGACAGATCAAGACCGTAAATTAACTAGAAGTCCATTTACACAGCAGTGTAAATGTCTGGGTGATCACGGCTGGACCTTTTCCCCCAATAAGATTTAAAAAGTTGCTGTTGCCATTCTGTTTTTTTCACTCTCTATCACAGTTTTTCTAATCTGGAGGAAGTTTATTGATCGAAATCTGGCTTGGACAAACATGTGAAGTCACTCAGTCATGTTTTTAGAATAAAGTGCGTTTTCTAAAAATCCACTTAATCATATCTGTTCAGTCTCAATGTTCACTTTGTTCTTTTTAAGGAAGTCTTCCTTTAAAGCTGATCATTCTTAGGAACACACAGCTGTGTCTTCATCTTCCCAGAGGAATGCGCATACTGTTGCTTATGTTTTTATTGCTCGCAAGAACCTGCTGTGTCATTTCAAACTTTATGAATTAGTCCTCGCAGCCACTGAAATCACACCGAGTCTGCACTCTTTATTGCTACCAAAGCATTTCTCAGATACAGTATACATTCAAAGCAACTGGGTGATGTCACAGACTGCTGCACCACTCGCTGCTTCAACACCTGCTTACAGCTGCACAAGTAATGAAATGTTGCATGTCCTCTGGGAATTCCTGCTTAATATGTTTCTAAGACACATAAGAATGTATGGGCCTCAGTACATTCAAGACATTCAAGAAGGTGGTACGATTTGGACGACAGCGTCTTGGCCCAAGTCAGTTTTGTACCTCTTTTTTGTCATCCTGGAAAATGTTTTTTTCTTTTATTAAATGTATTATAAATGGCAACAATGCAAACAGCACAGAATTACTCACGTTGCACTCAGTGGTGTTTTCTGTTTTTAAATCCCAATGAAATATTGTCTTGAATAAATGTGAGGACAGCTGACATGGAATGATGGGAGGTGCCTGCTCAGGACAGAGGAGCTGACCAATGGGATTAGGCTGTGCTTTGCAGGAGTCGATGAACTCTAGTAACTTTTGATTTTACAGAAATCAAGCGTGTAGGTGGAAGCAAAAAGGACTCCACTAGTTGTTTCAAACCTCTCATGTCAGTGTGAATGCAACACTTACAAACAGACATATGATACAGAAACAGGGCACACCACCGAGACAAAGGAAATGTGCTTTTTTCTTTTGTATCCCTCTACAGAAATAGATCAAAGTTTGCATGCAGAACTGTTTCTTAGGTGACAAATAGCATTTTATTGCCTTCGTCCAAACTAAACATGGCTTATTTTGATCAAGCCCTGTTCAGCCATATCCTTACTCTCATTATCAGACATCCATTAGGCCACACATGATAGAACAGGATTATCTGCAAGCCTTAATCAGAGCGCCATGACCCACAACAGTTGTATGTTGTCATTCAATCGGTTAGTCTTTACCGGATGGATGCACTACAGCCATGAAAAATACTCAAAGCTCAGATCATCTCAAAAAGGTATATTGTGTCATTTGGACTTCGGTGGCCAGTACACTGTGGTGTCATCAGTGCAGCTAGTAATGATTGATTTAATCAGTCAAGGTCATTGTGAGAGTCAGGGAATGCCAGGATATGCTTTCTGTTGCCAGATATTTAGCGATACAGTTCAGACTGTGTCTGGGTTTTTAGGGTTTCTAGGTCATTGTGGGAAATTAGTTGATGACTTTTGCACCCACGAGGGGATTTGGTCGTATGTTTTAGGAGTTGATATGCTGGGATCTCTAAAACGCCACAGGGGATTTTTATACATATCATCCTTGCCTGGTAATAAATGTAACCCAAACAGTGTTTGGCCGAATGTTTAGCCAATAACTGCTGTTACCTTTGGCCCACATTTGGTGTGAACTAACAGCCTTGACTCAAGGTGAGTGCGGCAGCCTAAACTCAGCCTAAACTTCACGAAACATGGCCCAATTCTTTCATTTTTGGGGGCATTTGTGGTCATGCTTGACCCTCACAGCACTTACCATCCCATATCAAAACCAGCTCATGAGATTCGGGCCACATCTGGCTCATACAACACATGCTGGAAACCCACTTCATGCCCACATAGCACTTGTGCCAAAAGAAGTTCAGATCAGACCCAGATGTGTCCAGGTAATATCTGTAACTAAACTGAAACTGAAACACTCTTGACCACCCTTGAGTTGGTAATAATGAGCCACATATTCATGCAAATCCAGATGACACCTCCTTTACATATAAGAAATTCTATATATCAACACTTTGAATAAATGAAGTTCCTCTATGTATCCATATAGGAAGTTGTAGAGAGGCAATAACAAACACAAATGATTGTAGTTATAGTAGGCATTTAATAACTTATAACCAGTACTGGAGTTGAGGGGGGATGAGGGGGATGGCATCCCCCCCTGAAATAAAAACAGTCCAAATCATCCCCCCTGTAAAACTGCCATTTCTCCTTTCCATCCCTTATGTCATTTCATCAATGAATGTGGTTTTACTGCTATTTCAACATTTAGAGTCATCACCAGAAAAATAACACCAGAAAAATTTGACAATTTTCACCTGTTTCAGGTAAATTTTCACTTGAAATAAGTAGGAAAATCTGGGACAAGATTTATCTTCTTATTACAAGCAAAAAAATCTTGTTGCACTGGCATATTTTTCTACTTATTTCAAGTGAAAATCTACTTGAAACAGGTGAAAATTGTTTATTTTTCCAGTGATGAGTCTTGTTTTAAGTGTAATGAGATTGTTTTACTAAAATTAGAAATTTTAGGCATTTTAGGCATATTGATAAGTTCAGAAAACTGTTTTTTATTGTTGTGTTTTGATGTATTTGATGTAAGCCCAGTGGATATTTAAAGCTTACAGAAGGCTGCATTTAACTGCTGCTATGTCATTCCTGCAGTATTTCTGCAGGTGTTTTGGTCAGTGCTATTATTTGTAATATATTATATTATTTGTAATAAGCACAAATTATCTGTCCCCATATGATAAAATCCACCATCCCCCCTGATTCTTTTTTACAACTCGGGTACTGCTTATAACTGAACTCATTCTCTAAATATTTCCAGATAGCATCATTTTGTGGAGACCTACAACCTAAACGTTTTCTCCTGGAAGATACAAGTCTGCCACTATATTGAAGTGCATATAAAAACGCTGCACCGCTTCTCTGGCTGTATCAGGACTTTCCTCGCGAATTATATACGTGAAAGTCATCCTAACACTGAACAAAATCTGGGTCCTGCTGCCTATTTGCAGCTCTGTATTGTATAACAGTCATTTCGCATCAGGGTCACACGTGTAATCTAAACTGCACTTTACGCACCGCTCCACCAAAAAACAGCAGCCCGGTCCCTGGTCCCACTGGTGGGGGAAAAACAAAAAAAAACTGAGCCGAGACTGAGATTATTTTCACATCACAACACCAGCAAAGCAGGAAACTTCCAGGGAGGAGTTGATTCACGTATTTAGTGTCCAACTCCCAGCATCCAGGGCGACTGCAGCCGGGATACAGTAAAGGCTGATTTATGGTTCCGCGTTACATCAACGCAGAGCCTACGGCGTAGGGTACCGCAGCGACGCACACCGTACGGTGCGCGTCGCCGCGTACCCTACGCCGTCGATTTACCGCAGAACCATAATTCAGGCTTAACAGTTTGAGGTCACCGCTTTAAAGCATCACCAGTGTCCGCTATAGACGCCGTGCGCTGTTATTGGAAAAAAAAAGATAAAAGAGATAATGCTAAAAAAAAAAAAAGGCTTACCATAATTATTTTTTTTTAGTCGGAGGAGGAAGCAGTGAGGGTGCAGAGGAGATGCCTACCTTTGGAGGAAGGGTGAGAAGCCGACTGTGGGACGTTGGTCGGTTGGCCGCTCGGAGCACAATGTGCAGCCTTGTGGCTTGTTGGAAGCGAGTGGGAGGAACACGCTCGCTGGCCCGGCGCCCTGCAGCAGCTTCAGCGGGGCTGCAGCAGCCAGGACAACCACACTTACAGCCCAAACTAATGCATAAAAGAGAAGACGTTAGGGCTTTTTTATTACGGAAGAGTATTAGGGCCATGCAGGAGAAAAAATATTTGAGAGGGGAAGATTTTTTTAATTTTGCACTTCGAGAAAAAAGTCGAAATGTCGAGAAAAAAGTTGAAATTTTGCCTTTTTTTCTCAACATTTCAACTTTATTCACGAAATTTTGACTTTTTTTCTCAACATTTCGACCTTTTTCTCGAAATTGAACTTCAACATTATTCTCGACATTTCGACTTTTTTCGCAACATTTCGGCTTTTTTTCTCAACATTTCGACTTTTTTCTCAAAATTGGACTTCATTAATCTCGACATTTCGACTTTTTCCGCAACATTTCGATTTTTTTCTCGAAATTGTACTTCATTAATCTCGAAATTTCGACTTCTTTCTCAAAATTGGACTTCAACATTATTCTCGACATTTTGCGTTCTTTCTCGAAACTGTATTTTAACATTAATCTCGACATTTCGACTTTTTTCTCGACATTTCGACTTTTTTCTCAAAATTTTACTTCATTAATCTCGACATTTCGACTTTTTTCGCGACATTTCAACTTTTTTCTCAACATTTCGACTTTTTTCTCGAAATTGTACTTCAACATTATTCTCGACATTTCGCGTTTTTTCTCGAAACTGTATTTCAACATTAATCTCAACATTTCGACTTTTTTCTCGACATTTCAACTTTTTTCTCGAAATTGTGCTCCATTAATCTCGACATTTCAACTTTATTTGCGACATTTCAACTTTTTTCTCAACATTTCGACTTTTTTCTCGAAATTGTATTTCAACATTAATCTCGACATTTTGACTTTTTTCTTGAAACTGTATTTCAACATTAATCTCGACATTTCAACTTTTTTCTCGACATTTCGACTTTTTTCTCGAATTTTTATTTCAACATTATTCTCGACATTTCGACTTTTTTCTCGAAGTGCACAATAAAAAAAATCCCCCCCGCCCCCAAATATTTTTTCGCCTGCATGGCCCTGATACTCTTCCGTAGCTTTTTAAGTCCTCCTGTAATTTCATTTACTCTGTGGTTGCTACGGTAACACAATCCATCGATGTGGAAATTGCATGTATAAAGTCTATGTGTGACCCATTTGTGGTAACCCTCAAACTGTTTCTTTTCTTTCCCTTTCTCTTTGTGTCCAGTAAAACCCCATGCATGCATTCTCATTGACTTGATGGAAGCAGACAATAAATAAAAGGGAATCAATGTGCATACAAACAATATGATCTTTTATGATTCTCATATTTCTATGCTGTGAATTCATTTCATTCAGAGTGTGTGATGTTTATCCCTGTCACATTATGTTTAACTTTCTGAGGAGGTTTAATCTGAAGCTGTAAGAAGTTAATTTAACAAAGTTTAACACATCATCAGTCGATTCAGTCTTTTGGGTTACAAGATTGTGGTAAAAAACAGCGTTTTGGCATGACATATTTACTCCCTACCAATCCACAGACCACTTTTGCAAAGGCTGTTTTAACTGCAATTAACTTTTTTCAAATATCTGACAAGCCTAAAGATTTCGGTCCATATTTAACATAAATGTAATGACTATTCATTGACTTAAGAAACATTAACATTGGGACTTATAAGCTTCAATTTATTGCGTTGCTACTTATATGTGTCTTTCTTCTCAAGAATAATAGGAGTTTAAGGGTAGGTTAGTAGTAAGGTTTAACAACCCCAAAACAGTCCTCTGCTCTGATTAGTCGGTTTCAGTGACTTGATCAGGCACCACCCACCTCTGAGATAATTTTTTATGTTTTCCAGGAAAAGTCAAAGTCTAAAATACTATCAAGCTTATCTACAAAGCTAGTTTTTTTTCTCACTTTCTTTTATTACTAAGAAGGATAATTTGTCATTATTATTTAAAGGTTTACATCATTATGATATACATCCGATAATGATAATCCGTGTCATATAATTTGGGGTACTTAGTTGTGAGAGGCCGGACATGGAGACCTAATTAAGAAGTTAATTCGGTGTCTGCATCATTTCCTCCAAAGTCTCTGGTCTGTCGTGTCTGCACATCCATGAATTGAGTTTTTATAAAAGGCTGCTTTACAATGACTTTTTTTTTTTGAAATAATTTACAACAAAAATACAGGGTGGAGACACAAAATACATTATACTAACGTAAAAGAGAGAAAAGAGAGCAAAACTAAACAGAAATGGGGCAAGTAATGATATAGAGAAAGGTTAGAAGGCTAAAAAGAAGGATAAATAGATCATTATAAAAATATTGATAATAATAAGTAAGATGGGGATTATGGGGATGCCAACACTGCCGTAATGATAATAATACTACTACTAATAATTATAATAATAATAATATTAATAATAATAATAATAATAATAATAATAATGATAATAATAATAATAATAATAATAATAATAATAATAATAATAATAATAATCTCAGCCAGCCAAAACCACTGGAAGCAAGCTTGATTACTTGGTAGTGGATGGCGCGCCGACAAGGCCCCCCCCCGGCCAGCCTCACCCCCACCGCGGCACCCCAATCCTGAAATACCGCCCAGCATCCTGCACAAACCACAATTACACTGGGTTTGAATGTTTGCTATTTTTCGTCTCTCCTAAATGAGATATGAGAATGAGAACGAGTGCTACATTTGGATTTGGATAAAAAAAGGTCAAACATTTGTACGGATAAGAACTAAACACTACGTCACAATGGTATCAGTTGCGACAGCCTTTGTATTAACTATGTCTTTTACACATGAGACATGCTGTATTCAAGCCCTCACACAAGGAGCATGGCATTATGAATAAAAAACAAAGTTGAGAGAGGCTCCTGGCCCTGCAGATTTCTTCACACTTTAGTTGAAATTTGAAGTGAAGAAACCCAAGATAAGTCCTCAAGTTGAGACCATAACGCCGCCTCTTAGACCAGTTGTTATCAACAGAGCTGAATCATTGTATCCCCGTTTATCACCAAAACATATAACTAATAATTCATTAAAGCCTCAGAAAACCAAGTAGAACTTTGACCAAAAAAAGGCACAAAGTTTCTAATTCAAACAGATGTCACAGACCTCGGATATTTGTTTTCCAGTGCATAATAAATATTCCTCCAAACTGTCAATTTAAAATCTGATTTTTACAGCTCATGGTTCACCTCGTTCCTGACCTTGGCTCCGCGCTGCTGTTGAGTGCTTTTAGAAAGGCTCGCCAGCTATTCTGATGTTCTGATCAAACACGCTTTTTGTCACATACTTCCTTGTGATCTGCAACTTGTGAACTCCATGTTCTTGTTAAACAGTAAGAGTGAAATCCTAGCACAAAAAGCTGTCAAAATCCATACAATAAATAAATAATAAGTAAATAAATAGAAATAAAATTCCAAGCCACCACTCTGCATAGTTGTGTAACAGCTGTCACGTATTCCACCTCTACAATCAGGTAGAAGTTGCTGTTTTGATGGACTGAGAGTGATTATTAAAAATGCATTTCTTTCTCCCAATAAGAAAGTACACATCAATAATAACAACAGAAAAGTGCGCCACTTGCTTTCTCTGCTCGGACTGACCATGCCATCTAATGTCCAAGACAATTCAAGTCCTAAACCAAATCTCAAAGTTTGGGTTTTTGTGATTTGAATGTGGTTTAATACTTTTCTGCCATTGGAGCTGAAGCATACAGAGTACTAACAGATTTAGATCGAATTACAATCGTATTAAAAAATCCCAGCAACTTGAAAGTGGAGTTGTTTCTGCAACTGTGAGACCATAATGGCTGTATGACTAGCACTGTTGCTCTTTAGGAGAACATCACGGTCTTCAGGAGCTACAAACACTGCAGCCGATTATCATCTTCTTGGTAACTTTGGCTGCTATATGGTACGGTGAGGAAATCAAAAAGAGGATTTATCCAAAGTTTCTTCTTTTTGAAGAGCCACATCATCTTAAATCATCAAGAGCCAGACAAAGTCAACAAAACAGACTAAACAACACAAAAATACTTCTGTGAAGTAAGGAATGACAGTTACATTTACTGTTGTGCTGTAAGGGTGGAAATAAGCAGCTACACTAAAAAAAGAGGCAATTACTTAAATTTTTCTACATCAGAAATGTTCTCCATCAACACATAAAACAGAATCAGGGTTCGGCAGCTACAAATCAAAGTGATCATTTTCTCGTCAGCTGTCTTCTCATGATCTCTTAGCTCAAAGATCATTTAAAATTCTGTGATTCGCAGATGGATTTGTGGATAACTCAAGCGTTACTCCGCCACCACCATGCTTGACAATTGTTGGTCTATGAAGATCTCTCTCACTCTAGTGATGAACTCCAGATTGTTTGAAAATGGTATAACCTTTCCTTAACTGGTTGGCTGCAACATGTATTTCTAATATCTTTTTATGATGTCTTGTTTGACATAGTATTAACACACTTGACCTGACCAAACCAGAAAACTGATGTCACAGAAGTGGACACATTTGCATATGATCAGTTAACTAAGTTTGAGTATCAGCACCTGGCTGCGACTTATTCTCATAAATTCAAGGAAAGCATCTCACAGTCCCTCTGCAATTTGCCAGTTTTCATAAATGAATAGTGACATGATGTAAAATGTCTAAATTTGTTCATCCGAGCTTGCATTTATCTAAACTTATGACTTTGATTCATCATTTGATGATATTTTAAGTACTTCCTGATGTACAAAACACTGACAAGCACTCCATATGTTTAACTGCATGTTATACAATGCCTATGTTGAAGCAGGAATTAATCCCACTGTAAGTTAAATTTTAGTCTCTATGTGTGATCATAATCATTTCTGACACTTTGCCACGGCATATTTACAGTTGTCCCATGAAAATAGAAAAAGAAAAGGTGCCCCCCTCCTCCCTAAAAAAAGCGAGGCCCGGTGATCTCCTGTGATTGGTCACTCCAGTGGCCTGATTAGGCACTGCCCACCATTCTGCATCAAGTCTAAAAAAAAAAAAAGCATTCATTGTTGAGGTCCCCCAAGTGCAGCTCCAGTCGTAAACATTTTGAAATTGTTCATATAGGAAATTAAAATCTCCACAGATATAAAAGGACTTTTTCATACATAGTGCAAGACAACTCACATAAGACATTTAAAGAATGTCATTTTATAGATATTTGAAGTGAATGAGTCACTTAAACATGTTTTATGAATATGTAAAAGTTAGCACAGTCACTTAGACTGTCTCATGAGACAAACCCAAAACTGCAGCCCAGTTTTGGGATTTCATCGGTTCATACAATGAGTTAAATAATTAGTTTAAAAACAAACTAAATATACATTTAGATATGCATCATGCATCGGCATGATATTCTTCTTCATTTAGATTGTATTTCTTCATATTACCCTGCATTAGTAACATGTTATTGTTAACATTTATGTACAAACTTGTATGATTGGTCTGGTCAAATTGTGCACAATATTGTTTGGTTTATTCAGTCTAACAAGTTGTACTTTACTTTCAAAGAAACGAGTCCCAGAAGATTGTGTGCAGTTGGTAAACCGGTCGCAAAATCATTATCCTTATCGAAGAGGTCAAACTAAGGTAAAGGCTGATTTATGGTTCCGCGTTACACCAACGCCTTCTGCACAAACCGTACGGTGCGCGTCGCCGCGTACCTTACGCCGTAGGCTACGCCGTCGATCTAACGCAGAACCATAAATCAGGCTTAACGCGCTCATCCATCACTGCGGGCCCGCGGTGGATTAACAGCGCGCCAACACCGCCCTCTAGTGGACGCATACTTAAACGCACCCAAACGAATTCTGTAATACAGTACATAAAGTATTTAAACCTCTGCTTACAAACGCTTTGTCATCATTGTAAAAAAAAAAAATATATATATATATAATGTTTATGACCAAAATTACAGTAGTTTTCAAACATGTACAGTTGTAATTTGTTTTTGGTGCAAAATATGAAGGATGAAAGTGGTGAAGATGATTTCATTTTACAGCTGCTCATACTTAAAATCCTGACATTTGAACCTGCTGGTGAACAAAAGGTGAAATTATTAATGATATAAAAAATTTTAGAAAATTAAACAGTCCTCTAAAATCTTTTGTCAAATTGAATTGATGTACAGATTTATTTTGAAACAGCATCACATAGCAAACAGTGGTTCACATGAATGCAACACATATTGCAAGGTCCCACTACAAAGTCAGCAGAGCAAAGCAAATATTAAAAAAAAGAAAAAGAAAAGAAAACTATGAGCAAAACAGATGTTAATTGTCTAGGAGCATAAGTGCAGTATTTACAGAAGCAAAGATGAAAAGCAGACTACTGTACAACTCTTTGCTACATTTACAGTCGCACACAGATAAAGTTAATTCCCAGACAAAAATAAATACAGATCTGATTTTCTATTACACAAACCTTCTCTTATCTGAATCCTATTAAAATAATTCTGTAATCATAAAAATTTCAATGTATATACATATATCTGTTGCAGGTGCGTTTCTCTGGATACACACACATGCTGCTGCGTTACTGTTGGACCTCTGTCATTTGGTCTCTCTTTACATGCTTTAGTATAATTACGATGCATTGCTCCGGTGTTGCTCATTTGAACTTGTTCACTGGATTTCCAAAGAGCTCTGGGCACTGTTCTTCACCTTTTCCAATTCTGTCACACTTCTTGAACAGGTCGTAGTTGATCTTGTCAGTTATGACGCTGTCCTGCTTGTACTGTGGGTGCTTTGCGACAAATTCCCTCATCCACTTAGCCATGGTCATCAGTTCGCCTATTTCAGGGAAACAAGAAGAGCTGATTGGTCAAAAATTCAGCTGCGTGCAGCAAAAACTGTGCTTTGCTTTGTCCTTGGATGGTACTTTACCTGAGGCACGTTTCTTGATGAGCTTTAGATAATTCAAAATGGTGCACCTGGTGTCCACATCCACCTCCATGTTTTCCAGATAGCAGTTTAGGATCGGGATAAGCCCTTGAAACACCCCCTCCTGGTCATAAATGAATACAGAAGAGAACAGGAATGAAAAAGGGTCAACAGCTTTGCCAACCAGCTCCTCTGTGATGCCTAAAAATCACCTTTCCGTTGATGATGGTGTCGATGCTCATCAGCGTGTACTCCTCGTTACCGCAGTCGGTCTCCAAGCCGTTCTGCGCAGAAGCAGTGCCATCGAGGACTGGGTTGCATCCTGATCATGGATGGGGCAAACGCACCGTTAACTGTAGTCTGAAGCAGCCACCAAAGTCGTTGATTTTCAGCTGTGCCTCCCCTTTAACCCACCTTTAAAGATGTCCTTCCGGAAATAAAACATTCCCTCCTGCACAGCGTTTCTCTTCTGGGCTACTTTCATGTTTTCATCCACCTGAAAGAGATACATTTTTACTCAGCATCAGTGGACAAATCTGTATCACTGCATCCAAATGTCAATTTAACTGAATAGTTGTTATTACCTTTGACAATGGGATTAGGAAGTCCAGTTTGTAGGACAGGATCACTCTGGTGAGCAGGACGACAAACACCACATATGCAGCGTTCTCAAAGTCCGTTAGCTGCACCTGAAAAACAAAAATCTAAATGTAATTTCCTAGACGTCAACATATTTAAAGCCAAAGAGCCAAAGCCATTTAAAGAGTGTATGTGTGTGTATGTATGTATGTGTACTTGTATGTTTGTGTGTATATGTATATTATGTACGTACAGTATGTATGTGTGTGTGTGTGTGTGTGTGTGTGTGTGTGTGTGTATGTATATATTTATATATAATTAAGAAAAGAGTAATGTAAAAATAAGAAGGACATAAATAAATATTGTTAATATTTTATGGAGAAGGGGCGGGATTAAATAAATTATACTTCTTCCCACCCCTTTTCGGACATGCAAGTGAAATTACTGTGGTGTTTTTTTTTTGTTTTATGCAGTTTTTTTGTTTTATTTTGTTTTGTTTTGTAAAATTGTCTTGATCGGCCATTTTGTATTATTATTTCTGTTTTACTTGTTCATATTTACGTTATATATCATTTGCATGTTCGGAATAAATCACTAACTAACTAACTAACTAACAAACTAAAAGCTGGTCTGATAATTTGAAAGTACCTCCATGGGGCGAAACTCAACTCTCCAGCCGATGTCAGAGTTTGGAGGCGGAGGTTTAAACCGCATCGTCTGCCAGTTGGTTGATTGAAGATTCTGCAACAAATTTGAATGAATTAATGAATTTTTTTTTCCATCCATCATTAAGGTGACACTCCTGCAAATGGTTAAGGTCATCAAAACAAAACTTTTGCAGAAACTCAGAAATCCTCACCTCGAAGTGGTCCGACTCATTTTCATCATCCAGGTGTATTTTCTCCTCAAAGACGGACAGCGGGTCTCGGATGAAGAGGTGAGCGATATGTTGAGCCAGAGGCTTGTCGATGCCTGGAAACAAAAACACACATTGTTTCCTGTTTCACCACTGTGAACACATGTAGAAGAGAGATTATTCGGGTTTGGCTCGCATATTTGCAACGTCAGTACCTGCATCAAGGAGCGTCTTGTAGATCTCCTCGTCTATCGTCAAATCAATGTCATTGTACTTCTCACCGCAGCCAGACAGGTAGCTGTCAATGGAGTCGTACCTTGACTTGAAGATCCGGTATTTGTTGTTTTTCAGTGGCTGCAAGAAGAAAAGAAGAAAAATAAATCAATAAAAATCAGTAAATATAGTCTATACGCAACTACGCACGTTTTTCCTGTTATCTCAACCAGGTGGAGCTCTTGTGATAGAGTCTGCTACTGTACATTATGTTCGCATGAGATTTTACTGTCAGCACATGTTAGTGAAAACAGTGGACTAAAACGCTACTTTTACAGCAGAAAAGGCTTGAAGGACCAGCTGTTTACTCAGCATGACAAGATTGGAAACATTGCTGTCATTTAAGGCGTTGCAAGGGCCATTTGCTGGTAACTTAGCCGTGCAAATGTCCTCATGTCTCCTCCAGAGACAGAGGTGAGACGTTATGTCTTCCACTGAGGGAAAACATTAACTTCAAAACAGCTTCAATTAACCAAATTAATTCTTAGAAGTCTTGTTTATTTTACAGGGACTACATCCTATCCTGGCGTGCTGGTGCTTTCAGATCGTCCTGCTCACCTTCAGCCCACGTTCCTCCTGTGTCCTGTCATCCACCGAAGCAGAAATAACTCCCCAGCGACAATCGATATCCGACACGTAACCTCTGTAGAAAGGTGAGGCTGCACTCAATGCCATCTGCAAACAGTAAAACGCAGAGTCAGTGACAGCAGTTTTAACATATTTCAAAGTGTGTTCAGCATAAATAAACGAGCATTTGCTCATGAAATTCTGAGACTGAGGTCAGTTATATAACATATGGTGTTTATCACATGTTTAAGCATTCATTCACTCACCACAATGGGGCAAAATGTTGCTAGTTGGTCATACAGATATCTTGCCTCATCGATGCTACAAGCCTGGAATGTTACCTGCAAAAGCACCATAAAAGGAGGCTGAAGTACATTTATAACTCACTTATTAAGCCTGCAGATTTGCAGTCACACAAAGCCTTGACATGTCTGGTTTACATATTATCATTTATACCAGGGAATAAACACACTGTGGGATGCTACACTACTCAGAGCAGTCATGCATACCTGCAGGCAGCAGTTGCCCATGCCAAAGCCCATGGCATCCATGTAGATGTGGTCGGGCAGAGCCGCCCTCGCTGCTTCACCATCGTCTTCGGGAAACTCTTCCACAAATGGAGACGGAGTGCACTTATCTTTGAAAACTGAAACAGGAAAACAATTAAGTTATGCGTTCTTCGTATCCGCTAAAAGTCTGAGATGGAAATGAAAAGCTTTTACAAGAAAAGTCTGCATTTTACAGATAATACTCCACACCCATCTACAGCAGAACAGGAATATCAAGAAAAGCCACATATCACAATAAAATAAGAGGGAAAAAAACAACAACAAAACACTGACTTTTTTTTCTACATCTCCTTTCTTGCCTCAAAATTGAACTTACTTGGCACATTTATGGCAACTTTCTCCCCCCGTCTATGACGTATGTTCCTGGTGAGGGTACTGAAACAAACACAGGTAAGAACACGTTCATAAACCTATTATAATTTAGGAAAACGTCAAGTCAAAATCCCTCGCTGCCTCATATCACCAAGAGATGTGCGGCTGCATGTATGAAATCTGGCAGCAATAATCTGCACGCTCTAATGAGCCGTACCTGAACCTCGGGTGTCTGTTGATGGCTTCGTCTGGGAAAAACAGGGATTTTGACACTCCCTTTTCAACAGGAGTCGGCCGGCACTCTGGTTTGGTGAAACCGGGACAACCTAGTCTGAACAAAATAGTAAACAACATATTCTTATTGTGCTGCAATTCATGATTATCTTGAATTTTAAAACAAAAAATTAAACAATAAACAAAAAAAGACAAAAAAAAAATGATATATATATATATATATAAAATGACATTAAGCTATTGACTGTGTTGCCAGCTAATCTCCACAATAATTAATGTTTTTCATTTACATCTGATGGAAAAATAATTGTATTGATATTCTACATCATATTCATACAATATTTGTGTCCTTTTGCACAATTTATTAACATATTCCTATTAACAGGATACTGTTTATGGTATGTTTATCTTGGTTACTCAAGTATTTATCACGCATATATTATACCTACACTATATATATTATTTCTTGTGCGTATATATACATGTGTACATATTATATATTGTAGTTATGTATGTATGCACATCTTACACAGGCTAAACATACAGGACTGTCTCAGAAAATTTCAATATTGTGATAAAGTTCTTTATTTTCTGTAATGCAATTAAAAAAAACAAAAATGTATGACATTTTTGTATTTCTGGATTCATTAAAAATCAACTGAAATATTGCAAGCCTTTTATTATTTTAATATTACTGATTATGGTTTACAGTTTCAGATTAAGATTCCCAGAATATTCCAATTTTTTGAGATAGGATATTTGAGTTTTCTGTAAGACATGAGCAGCAATATTAAAATAATAAAAGGCTTGCAATATTTCAGTTGATTTGTAATGAATCCAGAATGTATGACATTTTTGTTTTTTTTTAATTGCATTACAGAAAATCACAATATTCTAATTTTCTGAGACAGTCCTGTTTATGTTTCTATGTGTACATATTATCATCATTATTATTATAATATACCGTTGTTGATACAATGAGTATCATATTATTACATACTGTATTTCTATTATTATAATTTTACTATTATTATTATCACTGTTACAATATCTCATACATATATGTATCAGTATTATCATTATTATTATTATTATTATTATTATTATTATAACCATCTGTAAGTAGTGTTGTTTAACTGCACCGTATCTGCCTACTTATCCTTGTCCCACTCCATTTTTATTCCTATCTTTTTGCTACCCACATATTTCAGGCTATTGTATTCATACTAGACTACTATGACAACGTAATTTCCCTTCGGGGATAAATAAAACTAGCTAGCTATCTATCCATCCACAAACCTACAGATCTGATGTTTGGACTCATCTCCATCCTGAGCCATTCAAGAAAGTTGAAACATGTAAAAACCCCCAAGCACCTTGGAAATGCGGTGATGGTGCAGAGGGTTTCAGTCTGGTCCAAGACAGACGAGGCCTCTCGCCGTCTCTTCCTCATGTTGCCCTCCACCGTGTTGAACTCCGACATTGTGCCCCCGTACGGCTGCCCTGGAGTTCCCTCGATCATGTAGCTGCCGTACTCTGGCCTCCAGAGTGTGGGGTGGCTGCACAAACATAAAACGTGATGATGGTCTTAGCATCAACATGACCTTTCTGTTGTCACTTCATGATATGGCGGCCGTAATCCTAGCGGGGCAAACGAATGCAACGCATTTGCGCTTCAGAGCGTGCTCTTTGGTTTGTGCAACAGAGGGGGAGTAATGAGGAATGCATGGGCTCTACTGTTGTCACTGCCGTTGGTATTTCCCCTGGGTGAAGTTGGCTATACAAATGTAGCCTGACGTCATAGGCAGTGCTAAGCATAACACCCCTGGGACTGAACAAACACATTTACAGCGCCTGCAGAGAACTCCTCTTCTTTAAAGATGTGCTACTGCTATTTACGCAAACAAAAAGCATTCCCCAGAGGCGCTCAGGTTACTACTGCTGCAAAAGAGTCTCTTTTTATCATAAAACTATACTAAATAAAAAGGCCTGCTGTGACAAATCCCTCATCTTATTGCAGATTTCATCAAAATACTTAAACCAGATTCCCATAACAGGCAGCGCAGATCGGAATGGGTTAACTTAAGCAACGTGACTCTGAATAGGTATTCATGTCTGGCTTTTGATCACCAAAGGTTGACAACAATACGAGGAAAGATTAGTGTGAAAAACAGGATTGATTTATAACTAGTGCACAAAAGGCAGGATCCATCTGTGGGGGTGATTAGGTGAAAGACTACCAGGAATTAGGCCTTTTTCAAAATCACTGGATACGTGCAAACTTAGAAGTGCAGTGGGCTGTTAATGACTGAATTAGTCTAAAGTCAGTTGCCGTTCTTTCTTTCTGCATGTGTGTGTGTATGGGTTGGGCCAGAAAGAAACTTTTGTTATTTATATTTGCTTATTTACTCAGATACATCATTTAAAACTCAACTAATACAAGACAATTAACCTGAAGAGTGTGATTCAGGACAGACTTGATCACTGTGGTACAGCTTACTCCCTCAGTCCGTCTTTGTACTGTGTTGTAACTACCGGTACATAAACTATGCATGTGTATAACACGAATGTGTGTAAAAAATGTCAACTGTGTGAGTTTCGTTTTCTCCGTTTCCCCCACTTGTTCCTCTAAACCTTTTGTTCACCAAATTGCATGTTAGCAAAGACATCAAGCAGCTTTCACTGATCTAAGGTTTCCCAGTTAGAGCAAAAATAATCCTAATAGATGATCATTTACAGTCTGAAAGGTGCAACCCCTCCTGTCAGCCTAGTGCAGATTTGAAGGAATAATTTCTATTAGTCTGGATGCTGAAATATTTCTGATGCATTGATAAGCAAATGGGGGTTGGGAGTTTGGGTGGTCTACCTTTTCTTGGTAACATTACCTTTGTTTCACCCTTTGGTTTATGTCACTCAAAGGGATATTCATATCATCATTTTATAGATGTGAAACCTTTGTATGAATGTTTATGTTTGTGGGAGAAGAAGAAAAACATGATAAAGCCCTTTGCAAAGTCTAAACAAGGTCAAAAAATACAATATTTATTTAGCATATTTACTATTTAGCATTTCCTCAAGCTCGACTTATTTCATGTGTTCTGCAGCGATTACTTACTTGGGGTTTACTTTTTCACCCTGGTCTTGAAGAGTTTCCAGAACCTCCCCGCCATTCAACACGATTCGAACTTTTTCATCTTTGTCATCCAATTCCACCAACATGTACTCAACCTATGAAGGAAACAGAAAAAACAAATGTAAACACAAATTTGCAGGAAAACATGTTATGCTCCATTGTCCAAGGCCAGACTTTCCATCAATGGTGGGCTGCAGTACAATGCTGGGACGCCGTCACATCAATTCCAATTCATCAGTTATGTTTCCTTGACTTTGACTCTGCTGGTCTGTAAGCCCCTGTCTGAAAAGAGGATTAATCTATGACAACAGCGTTCCACATCGTTTGAATTCAAAACACTTCGTTCAAGCCGTAGCGCACTAAAGTTTTGTGAGTTTGTGATGGGTGGGAGGAAAAAAAAAAGAAAAAAAGAAAACAGATTAGTAGTTTCAACTCACACACCCAACCCCACAGGTCTCAATTTGCTCTATTTACTCAACAATTCAATATTCCAGGCAATATTCCAGTAATATCAGTAGTAACAAGTACAAGTAAATACAAAACTAAATTACTGGACTCCTTAAATGTTTAGATCTTCAGGTTATTCACCTCCACAGGATGGATGCAAGACAATACAGCATTGAATTAAGCTACAATAGTTTTATTTTACAGGCACATTTCACCTGCAAACAACTTGTTTGACTAAATTGTTAATAAACTAACAGCCTTTAGGAATTGAGGAAATAAAATAACTGAATAAAATGTAATTTTAAATATAAACAAATAAAATATATATATCTCTAGACACATTCACCCCTCCACATCAACACACGGACCCCACAAGAAACTTCATCAGCAAAGTTGATGAAGATCTAAACATTTAAGGAGTCCAGTAATTTAGTTTTGTATTTACTTGTACTTGTTACTACTGATATTACTGGAATATCGCCTGGACAAAGTTTTATTCTACTTTATTCTTGTTCTATTTGAGATTTTCAACATCTTGCTGCTCAGTTGTCCTGCAATTGCCCCTCGGGGATGAATAAAGTTTTCTGAATCTGAATCTGAATACAATCATTTTTGTTATTGTTATTGCATATTAGCTTCTGTTTTTGTTAAGGGTGATTATTGCTGTTGGATAAAAGCTGTGTTTGAGTCTGTTTGTCCTCGTTTTCATGAGTCTGTATGTGTATGTGCAAGTCGAGGAAAATTTAACAAAAACGGTTGAGTAGAAACGTGGTAAATTTTGGAAATATTTGTAAATATCTTGTAAATATTATCCGTTTATTTTGGTTTTACTACTTTTTTTCTCTCTTGTACATAGTCTTTTTCTACTTCTACTTTCTACTTTTTATATTGCTCTTTTTATTATTTATGGTAATTTCTATTTTACATTTTTTGTATAAAGCGTGTGTGTGTTTTGGCTGCTGCACGACTGAATTTCTCCTCTGGGAGATTAATAAAGTCTACTATTCTATTCTATTCTATTAATTCTGCGTCCAGTTACTGAGTTAAGGCTGATTTATGGTTCCGCGTTACACCAACGCAGAGCCTACGGTGCGCGTCGCCGCGTACCTTACGCCGTCGATGTAACGCGGAACCATAAATCAGCCTTCATTTGCAGCCACCACAGCTTGACAGATCAAACACAGACAGCAGTTGTCTCCATGTGGGCTCAGTAGGAAAATCCCGGGGGGGACAGGGGGGACAAGTCCCCCCCATTAGTAAAGCTGTCCCCCCCCTAGAATAATTTGAGACAGAATTAATAATTTTGGAACAATGCAGTAGTATTTAGTAGTGATGCACCAAAATTAAAATTTGTGGCCGAAACCGAAAATAATAATAAACAGTAAAATCTCATTACACTTAAAAACAAGACTCATCACCAGAAAAATAACTTGTTATTTGACAATTTTCACCTGTTTCATGTAAATTTTCACTTGAAATAAGTAGAAAAATCTGCCAGTGCGACAAGATTTATCTTATAAGCAAAACAATCTTGTTCCACTGGCAGATTTTTCTACTTATTTATAAGTATTATTTATAAATTATAAGTGAAAATCTACTTGAAACAGGTGAAAATTGTTGTGTTTTTCCAGTGAGTCTTGTTTTAAGTGTAATGAGATTTTTTTTTAACTAAAAATGAGACATTTTAACTAGAAATAAGACAAATATTCTTGTTAAGATTTTGGGTTTTTGCAGTGTATTATGTCAGATGTGCTGAATTATTGCCACCTTCCACCTAATACCATTGTTTTGTATTGCTCTAAGAAAGGTCTTCTGCCTGTTTGCGAGATAGAGTTGAAAATGTCAAAATGCTGTATTAAAGGAAGGCTAAAACTTTTATTCCTTGTCCCCCCCTGGATTTATTCTCTAAAATTTTACTGTTTATTGTCCCCCCCCAAACTATGAAACGGGATTTTCGCCCCTGGGGCTCAGTTTAAAAAAAAGCAAAACATAAGTTTCTTACCTCATCGCCCCATTTCAACACATCTTTCTGTCGTTCCTTGACCTTGTTGTAGATGTGGAGGAACTGGATGATGCCATGCTTCCTGATGTGGTCAGCGTACACCCTGGTTTCCTCCCAGTTCAGAGGGGACCCTTGTGACAGCAAGCCCATGATGGCAGACACAAGTGAGGAGACAGGTGAGGAGTCAAAGAGAGTCCTGCTGCTGCTGCTGCTGCTGCTGCTGAGCGGTTAGTTAGCTCAAACTCTGCAGGTCTGTGAGTGCAGCTGTCCGGCCGGTAACCTTAGCGAGGTATCCAGGAGCGACAGGCCGCTGCTCATCACCGGCTAAAGCAGCGTTAGCTCGGTCAAGCTCCGCCTGTTGGACAAGTAGAACCCCGCAGGAGTTTCAGCGCCTTGGTAACTTTGATTTGCAGCTCTGAAGGAATAAATGCCGGCTCGGTGAACGTGTTTCGGTCGCTGTGGAGTAGCCGAAGCGCCGCGGATCGCGGTGGAGGTGTCTTACATGTGAATGCCCTCCTGCTCTGCTGCCATGCATGTGATGGTGATGCTGGGGGCGGGGCTAGTTACGTCACTATGACTAGGCACTATTGGCTGCGAGGCCACGCCCACTCAGGTGCCAATCAAAACAAGTCGAGATCTGGCTGCCGTGCGACGTTCACGGACACCGGGAACACTTTGGATTTGTATTTTATTAGTAAAGGAAAAGAACCAGGGACAGTACATTCATAATTTTTTTGTTTTTTTCATTTTCGTTTTTTTCATTTAGGAAAATTCCATTTCTTTTTTTCATTTTTTTCTGCTTATTATTATCTTTAGTTTTTATTTGTTTTTGTTTTTTGTCTTGTTTTTCTTTTTAGTTGTTGTTCTTTGTACTTGTTATTTATTTTGTTTAACTAACATTTTATATTGTATTGTAAAAGTTTTATAGAAATGTATATTTGTACTGTTGGACCCCAGGAAGATAAATAGATGGATGGATCTTTATTGTCTCCCTTAGGAGAAATTTGTCTTGGACACGAGGCACGGCAACAAGCATACTCCAACATACATAGAAACATAGAAACAACCCTAAAGTCTTTGCCCAAACATAGAATCAAAGCACACTACAATCAACCCACATCAGCTCCAACTCCCAGAAAACCCACTACACAATACCCCCGAGTAGAAGAAAAAACTCATTGCACAGAGCCCGACTGAACTTGAAGAAGAAAGAATAGTTACTGCTGAGGCAGCAACTAATGGGGATCTGAAATAAATAAATAAAATAAAAATAATAACATTTTCATGTAAATATGATAATTTGCTTCTTTAGTCCCTGGGGCAGGTTGATCTACAGGTTCAAAAGCAAATAAAAAGAAAAGATTTTTGCCAAATACAGGGAAGAGGAGACATGAGGTAGTGATTGTGTGGGGATTCAGCATAATGTGTATATAAAATGGTATATATAATAATGATTATATTGTTTATGATAAGATGTGTATATATATGTGGGTATATATATATATATATATATATATATATATATATATATATATATATATATATATATATATATATATATATATATATATATATATATATAGGACTGTTTCAGAAAATTAGAATATTGTGATAAAGTTCTTTATTTTCTTTATTTTCTGTAATGCAATTAAAAAAACAATTATTTTAATATTGCTGATTATGGCTTACAGTTTAAGATTAAGATTCCCAGAATATTATAATTGTTTGAGATAGGATATTTGAGTTTTCTTAAACTGTAAGAAATATAAAGCAGTGAATAAAAGAAATGGGCCAATATAATTTCATGTTTGGATAGATCATTATATTTTTAAATAATTTTCAGTTTAATCCTCTGATTTTCCATTTAAAATGTTAGCTTTTCAATAATATAAAGAAAAAAAACTTTCATTCTTTTACAAACAGTCCAGTGTCATTTCCAAAACAAAACAATCATAGTAACCTATATGAAATAATGAATAAATCGTTAAGACCTGTTAGTTTTATTTCGGTTTAAGATAGTTAATTGTGTTTTCCACTCAAAACATGCATTGTCATAATGCATCATGTTTAAGGAAATTGTTTCTTCTTTTTATCATAATTATCCAGATTAAGTAGCCTACTCTATACCACGTATTTTCTTAAAAAAAATTTCTGAATGACAGTCTAGTTTTTTTTTTTTATCATAGTCTATCTATTTTATTTAGCCAATTCTGTTTGTTTAAATTTCAAAATTGCACATTAAATGTGTTACTTTAAGAATACTTGCAGGTGAGGCCAATATTTTAATATTTAAACTAAGTCTAACACCTTCTGAGATGTCTTATTTTCTTGACCCTGCAGAGCAAAAGAAACCAAAACACAATTTATTTGATCCATGGCATTATCATAAATTAAGGGCACAATATGTAAAATGCTCAGCATATTTAAAATTATTTTTTTTATAAAATGTTTTAGTTTTGTATTTTTTTACTATCCATTTGCAGCGTACAGTAACACATGTTGTTTTTATTATGTTTTTATTTTCTGTTTATGTGAGCCTCACAAATTGGCGGACAAGGTGCACTGTCATGTACTTGCCCTAGATTTGAAATGAATGAGTCATGTTTATAACTTTTGCATGAGAAGTACAAGCTTCCCATGACTATGCAAATGAAACTTCATTCTAAAAAATAAGTGAAAGTAAGAATGACACAGCATGTCTTAGAGGATGTGAATGTTGCACAATTGGCTGATTAAATGAGGGTTTAGGTCAGTGAAGCACACTCGCCCCGAGTTGGATGTAATTGGTAAAGCTCACCATGTTCTCAGTCTAAAAACAAAAATCTGTGTAGTCAACACTGCAGTGGTTATTTTTGAAAGAAATCTTATGTATCTTTTACAATATTTTCAAATGAAAAGAGCCCCAACAACAAACAAAAAACACACAACAAAAGTGCAGTTTATTGGAACAGAATCATTTAATTAGAACTGCTCGTAGGTGGGTTTGTTAACCTGTGTATCCCCAAGTCACTGTTACAAATCAAAAACCTCCAGTGCATAGACATGAAAACCTGCTAAACATGTATGTTGATTGAAGCTCAAAGCTGTCATTTTGAATGAAATATTGACTTGTAGGTGCACTGATGTGACATTCCTCCTTTTCTTCCACAATGCAGCTCTGCTGAGATCAGACACGCACGCACGCACGCACGCACGCACGCACGCACGCACGCACGCACGCACGCACGCATGCACGCACACAATTTGAGTAGTAAAGTTATTTTCATATAACATCAATTGTTTGATCAGATATTCATAAAATACCTGGATCTTTTTTTTTTTTTTTTATTTATTTGCACAGTTAAACATTACACAAATAAAATTACCAACTTTACAAATTAAAGTGCAGGAAGAGGCGAAAACTCAAAAGAGCTTATCAGGTGCCTCCACCTATAGTTAACATAAAATTTAATATCATACTCATAAAAACAAAAGCGATCTATACTTTTCATGGAAAACAACAACAACAAAAACAAACAACTCAAGATATTCTTTATTTAAAAAACTAAAACCAAAAGTGCCGTTCTCAGTGTTTTTACAGTAGCCCCTTTAGTAGTGAACTCTTAATTTGACTTTTTAAAAGTGTCCTTAGAAGATGCTTCTTTTTTTTTTAATGCTTTGATATGTACGTCAAAGCAACATAAGGGAAAGAGTAAAACAATAGAGGGTAGGGCATAGAGGGCAAACCCAGAGCCGTCTGGGAGATTTGCGAGGCCCTGTGCGAAATGGCCTGGGGGGGCCCTCGCGCGTGAGCAAAATTTTTGGGTTTTTTGGGTCGGATCGGCTGTCTATATGCGCAATTTTAACTCTCCTATTAGCAAAATATTGGATACCTTCCCCTGCCTCATCATCATCTGACTTGCCTCGACGCGGGGCCCCACGGCTGCTTGAGACCCGGTCGGATTGGGGATTTTTCTAACAAATTTATCAAACGTGCCTTTCAGAGAGGCATTAAACTCTTCCATTTTCTTTAGTTTTTTTCTTTTTTCATCCCCTGATGGAAATTTCCTGAATCTGTCTCGTTCTCTCGACATTGTGTGACAGTTTGTTCCAACTCCACCGTCTGGATCAGAGCAGCTTGTGTCTGCGCTTGGTCTGATCAGTTGTGTTTTTTTTCAAAAAACGGCCCATAGCGCGAGGCCCCTTGGGGCGCGAGGCCCCGTGCGGTCGCACGGTTCGCACACCCCTTGCGGCGGCTCTGGGCAAACCTACATATATCACATTCCACCTTCAACCTAATACTATCTTAAACAGCACCACGCTTTTCATTAGGGCAGTCTGTGTAAGACTTTTACAGGTGTTTAAAAAAAGTGTTTCTGAGATAAGGGTGTTGGCAGCTTACTCAAGACCAAACATGCAGTAAAAGAACTGAATGCACCCTGGGGCTATTTTCAAGATTACACTGCAATACAAATATAATCTACCTGTAAATGGCATGGTATCAACAAATCATATTGTTTTCCTGTCTATTATAAGGTTAAAAGGGGTGATATAAGATACAGCAGTGTGTGAGCCTGCTCTTGTTACAAAGCCTAATGCAACATTTAAGCAGGGACCTTAACAGTCTAATGAAACCAGCCTTTGAGTTTCTTAGATGAGCGAATGGCAGTCCACCAGGGAAATGCTGTATAGTGCATAATGCAGTTTTTTTTGTACTTTGGTTATCTTGTGTCATGCTCTCATTCTGCAGCGTGAGTGAACGGGCCCTAGGTTTCCTTACAGATAAAAAATCCTCAGTCACTATGTTTAACAACCACTTTGATGCAGATTTGAATCCTCCAGTTAGTTAGCTAGTTAGTTACAGGATTACCTTTAGTATATATATATATATATATATATATATATATATATATATATATATATATATATATATATATATATATATGAATGCAGTCCTCTGAGTGCCCTTTTAAAGTACTCTACTTGGCTTAGACACACAGCAGTAAACACGATTAAAATCTGCTAACAATAAATCCTCAGGCTGCCGTTTTGGACCTTGGACTTTTAGAAAGAAAGAATGAAAAACAAACAAACAAAAACTAAAAAAGATAATGCAGATATTAATTCTGTTCGAATTAAAGGTGAAACACTAGAGGCAACAAACTTGAGCAAGATATCTTGACCTTCACTGTGCAAACAGCTCATTTATTTGCCTAATTTGATCTTCCTTGATTTTTTGTATCTCGTTTAATTGCTGATTTTAGTGATTGTAAATGTGTATACCGTAGTTTGTATGGCTCTTTGATCAAGTGTAGTAGTTTTAAATGTGCTGTATGAATAAATTCTGACTGAACTTGGACTTGATGGTGGACTTGAATTGTCTTGAAAAAAACATGAAAAAAAAAGCACAGATGTAAATGAACGACAGAGCTCAGAGTAGCTTACACTTCATCTCTTTAATTTAAAAACAAACATAAAATGGAAAGACATGAGCAGTCAGGGAATTCAGGACTTCTGGGAAAGCTCAGGTGCTGAACATCCTTCCCGTGTTTCTTTATTCTGTTTTACAAAATACTTTGTTGCTTTCACATTTACATCCATTCAGGACTTATCATTCCCTCATTTTCTCAACAGAATCTGTTTGACTTACACCAGTAACATTTATGACGATCCCATAACATAAAACACACGAGTACTGAATGCGGCATATGAGATGGACTTAGAGAAACTGGAGTCGTGCTGCAGTTGACGCGCTGATCACAAGCCTTACGCCACCAACACTCGGGCCAGTCACATTCCAGTCTCTTAATTTGTTCAAGTATGTGAGAGTCACAGTAGCTAAAGTCACCATAAACAAAGTTCAGGATTAATGCTTGTAATAGTATTACAGTTAGAGGAAAAGCTAATGAAAATATCCCAGCTGAATTGGCCCCAGAAGGAAGTTAGTTCTTAAAATAATCAAATCTCTTCTTTGCGATTGTTTGCTTGTCTCCTCCGCAGATATAATAAGGATTCAAAATGTTCTAATTATTATATATTATTTTCAAAAATATGTTCACATCTTCTGAACTCTTATTGGTTTTATTTATTTCATTTTTAATGGAAATAAGTACTATATTCTGTAATCCTTGGACTCTGTTGATCTTTACTCATCTAAACAAAGTTGTAATGTCCATTTAGCCTGAAAGCGATTATGCAACAGACTAACTAGAGACCAGTAGACGTGTAAACTACATCATCCAAGATCTAAACCCTTATATACTGACTGGTGCAGATGAAACCGAACTGGCTCTAGATCTGGATTCTCGTGTTTTCCGTGTAGGTATGGTGACGACACAGCATGAAATGCCGACAGTGGCTTCTGGCAACTCATCATCCTCAGTCCATTCATTGAGATCGGGGTTGTATAATTGAATGCACTTCTTATACTTCTTCTCGCCCTCGTTCCAGCCTCCGAGGAGATAGATCTTGCTGTTCAAAATGGAAATGCCGGCCGTGCTCACTCCCGTGTGTAGAGGCGCACAGTAGCTCCACTGCCCGCTGTGCGGGTTGTAAGATTCAACGACGAGGACATCGACCCTCTCCCCGCGCCCTCCCAACTGGCTGCCACCAATCACGTAGGCTCGGTCTCCGACGGTGGTGGCGCAGTGCCACCCTCGAGGTGTGCTCAGGCTGCTCTTATCCTGCCAGGTGTCAGTAGAGGGGTCGTAGGAGCACACGGCCCTGGCGTAGGTGTTGTTGATGTAACCCCCTGATACCAGGATCTTGCCATCGATCACAGAGCTGCCGTGGCAGCAGCGAGGCACCTCCATGGGAGCTTTCATCTGCCACTGGTTGGAGGAGGGCACGTAGACCTCCATGGAGGCCTGAACACCATCACCATTTCGCCCTCCGATTGCAAACAAGAGGCCATTGTAGGTGTTGATGCTGAAGTGGGTGCGCTTCTGGATCATGTTGGTCAAGTGAATCCAGGCGTTGAAGCGGGGATCGTACCTAAATGATGTCACAAGGATATACAGTTATTCTCAAGTTCTAAACCAAGTGATAAGACAGAAGCTGAGTTTGAATACATTTTGCTGGTACCTGCAGAAGTTGCTGACAGCGTGCTTTGCCTGGTTCCTTGCATCATTCTGGTCCTCACCACCTGCCACATACAGAAAGCCGTCCAAGACTGCAACACACTGATTAAAGCTCTTTGCTGGCATTTCTGTCAACTTATTCCACACGTTGTCTGCATCTCTGTAGAGAATGTCTTTGCTTAGGGATTTCTCCGTCAAGGCAGGGCGTCCACCAACGGTGAGAATCACCTTGTGACCACCTCGTATCTTTGTTCTGCGCGACTGTAGGATGTTCTGTTGAAATGGCAGCAAGTGGTAATTCATGGCATCAACGAGGAGACGGTGGCACTCTGGGTCTTGCATCATTCTGGGCACGTTCTGGATGTGATTCACCAGGTCTTGGGCAGAGATAGTCCCGAAGCGGATGTAGGTGAGGAGATCTGCTGCATACTTCAACCTCTTCTGGTCGAAGTCCAACCATTTCATAGCGATCTGGAAGGCTGTGACCTCAGAGGGGAGCTGCAAGGAATCGTCTGAGAGAAATTCGCAGATCTGCTCATAGGTGAGCTTCAAGAACTGCTCCATCTCAGAGAACTCGATGAAGTTGTCCCTCATGAACTTCTTTGCTGCCCCCCTGGTTTCTTTAAGGTTGTAGGCATCAGCAATATTGGCCACGTACATGCAGTTTTCCACGCTGAGTTCCTGCATGAGGAAATCGCTGCACATCTTCACCAAAGTGCCAATCTGCAGCAACATTGCTGCAGCAATAGTGCTGCCGATGCTGTAGAGCGACAAGGTGAGCTTTCCTGAGTATGCATATGTGATCGCAGTAGAGAGGCCGACAGGTGAGAGGTCATTCAGGTCGATCTTCTGGAGGGATGTGTCCTTCTTCAAGATGTTTCTAATGTACTCACTGCAAGAGGCCATGACAACCTTGTGGACATCAAATGACTTTGATTGGGCGGAGACTGTCAGATCACAGAGGAAGCTATCCTGTCTCATGTTGCTCAAACCCTCCAGCATGTTAGGGGCGTACACAGAGTCAGTGACTTCAGTTGAGATGCAGCTGAAGCCATTTCCTCCTTCAATCAGAGTGTTTAACCCATTTATTTTGTTGTTGGGGCTGTTCTCAACCGTTATGTCATTTATGTCTCCTTTACTCTTTTTGGTCGCCTTGTTCTTTTTGGGTGCCATGGCTGCAGGAGTGGAGCACAGGCCAGACTTTCTGAAAACATGCACACACAAACACGTCAAAGTTTGCCAGAAAAGTCGGATGCAGCTTGAAGATAACACACATGAATTAAATATGCATCAGATGATAACATCTTGATATCAGATGATAACATCTTCATAAAGCAGATGAATGATGACATGTGCAACTCACTCCGCTTTGGCGAAAACCTTAACAGGAGTCAAATTTGCTTTAATGAAAGCAAAGCGGTTTCTGCAGACTTTGAAACCATGTGTGCGACTAGGTGATACAGAGAAGTGTGAGTGCATCAACATGCGCCTCCCTGCATCTGTCACAGTTTGTCAGCAGCATGTCCAGGAATAGCAACCCTGGAGAGGCTCTCCCATGACGTTCCTTTTATAGACTTTAAGACCAGCAGGCCTCGTGTCCTCTCACAGTTTGAGTACAAATTCAAAATCAGTTTTCTTCCATTTCGACATCTTTATTTTTCCAATTTTGTCTTACATAAGTCTGGAACCAGCACTATACAGGAAAGCACATTTGTGTAAAAACAGCAACATCAGAAAGGAATTAAAAGGAAAAAAGTCCCATATCGCATTACAACACACCAACCTTGAAGCTTATAGCATTCATAGCTCTGTATCCAAACTCCGTTTAACAACAGCTTGATACAAATCATCTCTCACCCGAAGGTTATTAAACTGGGAAAATAGCACATTTTCTATTAATAATTACTGACACATTAACTTACTTGCGCTCCTCTTTTATTGGTAAAATGACAAAGAATCAAGCACTGGAAAACTCCTTTTACCTGAGAAATGAAGTTGATGCTGGTGAAGGTGGAACTTGTGCCTCCAGTTACTGGAGCAGGAGAGAGAGACCAGCCGTCAACCCTGCAGAAAGAGACATGCAGTTGACTCCTCCTCTAGACGAGTGAGTGCCAATCAACAATTGTGCAATGCATGTGGCGGTGGAAGGGGACCAGACACCCCCAACACTCACTGCCCCACAATAACCTCCAGTGAGTTGGTATCAACATAATGAGGGGTGCTTGACTTGTCTACTCAGTTGATAAGTATAATTATGGAAACATTGCACCGCCCCTACCCATCCAACCAACACACAAAAGAGGGATGCCACAACCAGGGGTGCAGCTAGGGATTTTGGGCACCATGAAAAGAATATTTAAAGATCCCCCAACACAGCAGCAACATTTTTTGATGCTATTTTACACACAATTATGCGTTTTAATCAATCAATCAATCAATCAAATTTTATTTATATAGCACCTTTCGTCCAAGTACATGAAATACAAGGTGCTTTGACATTTTGATTGAACAATAAGCATAATAAACAAATAAAAACTGGGAGACCAAAAAGATAAAAACTGGGAGACCAATGCACCCTGACATACAATATAAAATATATAAAATTTATAAAAAGATAAAGGTTCAAGGATTAAGGCTAAAAAAAAAAATAATAATCAGTCCACAACAATAAAAATAATAAAAACATTATAAGAGATAGATAAATAATGGTATTTTTGACTATTATTGCCTTATTTGTGAAAAGAAGAACAACATGATAGTTGACATGTACAGTAGGGGAATCGAATCAAATCAAATCAAACTTTATTTATATAGCACTTCTTTATACACGACTAACGCAAAGTTCTTTACGTAATAATATCAACATTTAAAATAGAAAAACTCACACACTCATGGTTAAAAACACACATCTGGTCATTTTCACACACATCTTCACTTTAATACCCACACAGCACACATATACCGCCCCTCTCCCACAGGCATTAAAACATAATCACAAACATCATAAAAATAAAAAACATCATAAATAAATACCTAAAGAAATACCTGGCTTGACACTGAGCTGAGAAACGATATCTTGGGCATCTATCCACACCAGGAGCCCCCCACCAATGACCAATGAGGGCGTCACCAGGGGGTAACCGCCCACATCAGGGCCGGCCGGCGTCCACACCACAGCCCAGGCTGCAGTGCAGGACTCCCCAACCCCAAACACGGCAAGTAGGCAGAGTCCCCGTTGGGGAAGATCCCCATGAGGAAAAAGCACTAGAGTTAACAGATGAAAAAGTAAAAACAACATTAAAATAAACCTTAAAAAAAAGATTGTTTATATTAATATAAACGTAAGTAGGATACATAATAAAATAACTGAAAAATAAGTAGTTAAAATAAAAATAAATAACTACATAACAATAAATTAAACTAACTGATAAAATAAATACAATTTAGTTATACGCTCAACTAAAAAGGAAGGTTTTGAGCCTCTTTTTAAAAATGTCGCTGAGGTTCTCTGGTCGGCTGTTCCACAGATGAGGACTGTATAGTGGAACGAGGTCTCACCAAAAGTTATTTTTCTAACTTTAGGAACAATTAAAAGGCCGGTACCAGAGGACCTCAGGCCCAATACCATTAAGACACTTATAAACTAATAGAATAACCTTAAAATCAATCCTGAAACGCACAGGGACCCAGTGCAGTGATTTTAAGACTGAGAACGGAAGAACTGAGTGCTCTGAATACTGTCTGTGACAAACCGCCGGTGCGCTACCTGATCCAGTCGGACTGACCCAGTCAGACTGACCCAGTCGTACTGACCAAAACAAATAAAGCTATTGTTACCAGGACATTGAAAATAACACATTTGTGATTATATGTTGGTTAACAACTTAGTGTCATTTTTTTTCCCTGTATTATCATTTCATCATCATTAGGGGCCTCTCTGGCCCCCCCTCAATCATGGGCCCCTAATCTCCTTTACCCCCCTTTTCAGCATCCCAGGGCACAACCTCTCACCTTCTAATTTCAGATTTAAAAAATGACCAATTACATACTCTTTGTAGAAAGGGGGATTTGCATGTTAATGTTCTCTTGCCTAATGTCGGCCACGCCCTGCGATGGACTGGCGACCTGTCCAGGGACCCCTCATAGACATATATACGTATATATACGAGACATATACGAGCTGACCCTGCAAAGGATACAGCGGGTATAGATAATGGATGGATGCATGGATGCATGGATGGATGGATGGATGGATGGATGGTGGATGGATGGACGGATGGATGGATGTTGGCCACTTAAAACCTGTGAAATATTCTAAAAAAATCCTCTCAGTCAGATACTAATGTACCATAAACATGGCTTGACTCTGTTTACATTGGATTTGGATCTGGTTTGTGTCCTATCTTGCAACAGCCGTGATCTATTGTTTGGTATTTTGTGTATCCATACATGTTGTTTTGCATTCTTCTTTGTTAATCTCACATTTATTTTTAATTACTTCTGCTGATATGCAACTCCTTCTTAGTCACTTTAGGTGTTTTAGCAAATGTGCTTGTTTTTCTTCCCTGTTTTCAGTGAAATTGAATCTCATTATCTTGTTATTTGTCGTTATCTGTAGTTGTTTGCCTGGCTTTCTGTTTGTAATGAATGTGCATGTTTTTGTGCTCCTTTTTCAGGGAACTTTATCTGTTTATGGTCAATTTGTGTTCTGATGTCATTTTTTTGTCATTGATTAATCTTTGTTCATTTCACATTTTGTCAAGATAAACAGCTCTTTCTGGTTACTTTGTGTTTCTTTGCATTTCCTTTATGTCTATTTTGGTTAGATGAAATCTTATTTTTCCTATTTTTACGTTATAAGACCAAGTAACAGTTTGAAATTCAACACATCTGCCTGTTTCTGAAAGGACCATTATTTTTGCATATTCTTTCTTATTCTCAAAATATACAGCAGAATTTCTTCCATGGAAAAATATAATGGTAAATAAAATAGGATGCCAGGACAGACAGGTGCTTATCAGTCACAAAAGTACTGCAGACATGGCCCAACTCTCTCTCTTATTATCTTGCTCCTGTTTGCATCGGATTTGCATGTGTTTGTGCTCTCTTTTTAACCCCACCTAAGTTTGACTCTCCTTTTGGTCTTTGTGTCCTCATCCTGGTCATTTTGCATAGCTTTTTCATAAGTTACATCAGACTAATATGCATCTCTTTCTACCCACCTTTTGTTTCTATGTAAAACTTTGATGTTCTTTTTGATTTACGTTCTTTTTGACAATGTCTGTATTTTTATTTTTTACCTCTCTTTGAAACAGTTTCGTGTCTTTTGTCTCTTATTGGTTTAAAATGTTAAAATGTTGGACACCAACATTTTAATGACCATTCAAGGTCTCGACAGGTTTTTTTTAAAAAGCTCCCAGCAACATCATGACGGGGAATACTTTTTTGAATTACAATTTTTCACAGTGACGTCTGATTTGACTCATCATTATCAGTAGATTCTGATCAATATCTGATCTGATCCGTCATCGGCCCCGCCCATAATAACGTGTCATCAGCGAGCACGCGCTTCCCGGTGTGCGCCAGCGGGTGCACGTGGATCACCGCGATGGCCAGCAGCTCTCAGGTGGTGAAGAGAATCATGCGGTGCAAACTTCAGCTGTCAGACACAGCCGAGCCCACCACGGTAGACGCTTTTCATTCTTGTAAATTCACTCAAGTTCGCACCGGCTCTAACTCTGGGGGTCTCTGCTTTACAAGCTCCAAAGCCCTTCATTCAGGGTTCTGTTCACCTCTATGTTCACCTCTCACCTGCTCAGATCTGAGGCCATACACTGCAAACACTCAAAATCTTACCAGGAATATTTGTCTTATTTCTAGTTAAAATGTCTCATTTTTAGTCAAACATTCTCATAACACTTAAAACAAGAGTCATCACCAGAAAAATAACTTATTTGACAATTTTCACCTGTTTCAAGTAAATTTTCACTTGAAATAAGTAGAAAAATCTGCCAATGGGACAATACTTATCTTCTCATTACCAGCAAACAAAGCTTGTTCCACTGGCAGATTTTTCTACTTATTTATAGGGAAAATCTACTTGAAACAGGTGAAAATTGTTGTTTTTTCCAGTGATGAGTCTTAAGTGTAATGAGATTTTTTTGACTAAAAATGAGACATTTTAACTAGAAATAAGACAAATATTCCTGTTAAGATTTTGAGTTTTTGCAGTGTAAAACTGTCAAGTCTGGGCAGACTCCTGTTTTTCTCCCTTTATCTTTAATTGTAGTTGAGCAGAAGCTCGGCCAGAGCTGTTTCTGTCATCGATTACACTCTGGCCCTAAAACACTTTGCTGTGAGGGTCAGGCCGTTTAAGTGGGAGGCGCTCAGCTGCTAAAATTGGCAATTGCTCCAGCTGCTCAGCGCAGGGCCGCTGTCCATCATCAGGGGAGGTGGGGGCGCTCTGCAGGCTACTGGAGCTCAGCTTTTCATGTACATTTGTAAATATAAAAACCCACAAATCTATGACAACATCTTAGAAATCGTTCTTAAGAGGTTTTAAATGCAAAAAAAAGAGGTTATCACATGAGTCAGTTGTAAAGATAGATACTACAGAGTACTAGAGCCAGCAGTAGCCATTCCCATTTATGGCTCACTGTATAAAAGGACTGTGGTGGTGGGTGTGTGGAGGATCCCATACATAGCTCCTGCTCCAAATGCTCAATCAGCAACTGTGGTGAGCCGAAACCAGGAATACCATATTTGGTATGTCAAGTTTTATTCAACGGGGCTTGTATTCCTGTATGTTTTGTCCCAAACATACAGGATAATTACTAAAATGCACAATATGGTGGTAAAATTGTCACCAGGACTAATGTGTTTTTCTCTTTCCAGATTATCAAAACTTTGCAGAAACTGAAGGATCTAGATGTCACCCTAGATATTCTTGCTGTGAGTCTCCACTGCAGAAAGTGGATTTTGGGTAAATAGATTTGCTTGTTAGAAAAGTTTAAATGAATGCACTAACAACTGTCTAAACACACACAGGAAACTGGAATTGGCAAAATCGTTAATTCCTTGCGGAGAGACAAACATGCTGGAGAATATGCCAAGTCACTGGTTAAAGGTTGGAAGAAGCTGGTCGCAAAGAAATCCACAAGGTGAGGTGTATTTAACTGTAAAATACAATTGAGTGCATTTAATTTTTATGTGTTTTTGACATCTAATCTGTCTCTTGAAGTAGCCATGCAGAGGTTTTGTCAGAAACTACTGTTAAAAACAAAGACGACGAAAGCTCTTCAGAAGATGGAAGTCTGCCAGCTGAGGATGTAAACGGTAACCGATTAACTTCTCCCAGCAAGAATCAGGACTCTTCAGATGAAGCTCCATTTAAAACGCAGCGGAAGAAAGCGGATTTGCAGAAGGGAAAATGTGAGAGGAAAATAAAAACAGGGGAGAATAAAAAATGTGAAAAAAGTAAACGAGAAATACACAGAAATAACACTACGAAAAACAAAATTGAGATCAAGGGGGACAAAATGGATTTGGATGCATCCAGGAAGAACAAAAACAGCAAGGCTTTGCTTGGGGACAAACACTTGGAGGGCACTAGTCAAAAATCCAGATTGGACTCCAGGGAGAAGCTGAAAGTTACCTCTGAAAGCAGAGGTTTTTGGTCGGACAGAGAGTCGAACAGGAAATCAAAGCCATCCAAAGAATCAACACTGAACGGCAAAGAATCTTTTTCATCCAGCAGAAACCCCAAAGAAATGTCAAAAGTGGCCAAAGATGACAGATCCTTGGGAATATCAAGGAGCTCAGAAAACAGGAAAAGGAAAAAAACAGAAGAAAAACCCAAACCAGACTCTGAAGGCTCAAAACATAAAGACAAGAAGGCTAAAATTAAACCTAAAAAGGAAGAGGGTAGCAGCCATCAGGAAGAGCCCTCCATGTCTTTTGAATCTTATCTGAACTATGATGCGAGTCTTAAGAAGAGAAAATGTCAACCTGCTGTGAAGAAAACTCACAAAACAATGAAGACTGCAGCAAAACGGCAACCAAAAAACGATTCCAGCATGAAATCTGTGAAGTCACCTGCTTCCTCTCCTGAACAGGTATATCTAACAATGCTCTGTAAAGCTTTGCTTTTAGAGGGTAAGCCGTTGTTGATCATTTTTTTTTTATCGATAATTCCCAATATTCCAGACGATCCAGGACTCTATAGAGCACCTAATGAATGTTCCTTTACCTGCTACTTTGCCTGAATTGGAAAAGCCATCAAGTGTGGACTACTACTTCAACAATCAAGGTAGCACATGATAACGATTCCAAATATAATCTGTTGGTTTTTTGTTTTTGACATGCACTCTTTGGTTTTGCAGTTGAGAAGGAGCCTGATTTTGCTGACATCTCAGAGGAGTCTGCGGTCTTTACTGGGCAGCGACTGAACAAAAAGATGCAGGTGTACTCTGGTGCAAAAACTTTGTACCTACCAACCATGATGAGCTTGTATCAACAGTGTATTCGGACACTCCAGAACAATATTGACTGTGAGTAAAGTCGCAAGAACGTTTACTCAAGACTCTGAGACCTGTCAGTTTGTTGGGTCTTTATATTTAGGTGCAGGGATCTCTTCTCAGTGCTTTACGAAACTGGTGGAGTCCCGTTTGAACTTCTCGAGCCCGTGCTGGAGAGGTGCACACCGGAGCAGCTGCTACGGATTGAAGAATGCAATCCAGTAAGACTGTGCACTTTGTGCTGACACACACACGTTGGCCAGTTTATTGCGTACACCTCTTTGTTACATACACCCAGTACTCGAGTTGTAAAAACAAATCAGGGGGGAAGGTGGATTTTATCATATGGGGACAGATAATTTGTGCTGATTACAAATAATATAATATATTACAAATAATAGCAGTGACCAAAACACCTGCAGAAATACTGCAGGAATGACATAGCAGCAGTTAAATGCAGCCTTCTGTAAGCTTTAAATATCCACTGGGCTTACATCAAATACATCAAAACACAAAAATAAAAAACAGTTTTCTGAATTTATCAATATGACTCTGTCCTTCACAGGATAAGTAAAATGCATCACTGCAAAATTCACAATCTTAAGAATATTTGTCTTATTTCTAGTTAAAATGTCTCATTTTAGTAAAAATAATCTCATTACACTTAAAACAAGACTCATCACTGGAAAAAACAACAATTTTCACCTGTTTCATGTAGATTTTCACTTAAAATAAGTAGAAAAATCTGCATGTGGAACAAGATTTTATTGCTTGTAATGAGAAGATAAATCTTGTCCCATTGGCAGATTTTTCCTACTTATTTCAAGTGAAAATTTACTTGAAACCGGTGAAAATTGTCAAATAAGTTATTTTTCTGGTGTTATTTTTCTGGTGATGACTCTAAATGTTGAAATAGCAGTAATAGCAAAATCATTGATGAAATGACATAAGGGATGGAAAGGGGGGATGGCAGTTTTACAGGGGGGATGATTTTGACCGTTTTTATTTCAGGGGGGGATGCCATCCCCCCTCATCCCCCCTCAACTTGAGTACTGCATACATCAGTGGCAGTTTTTACATGATCTTCTTGGTTAAAGACAACTTTTTTTCCCTCTGCTGTTTCTATTTATAGCGTTTCCAAACTATGGGCAGTGTGCGCACCTGATCAGCAAAAACGATAGACATAATAGGGAGTCGGACTGTTGGTGACATAATTATAAAAAAACATTTCTGGAAGATGGAAGCTTTGTTGCCTGAAAGTCCTGTATTTTTTTCTGTAAAAATGTGCTAACCCAAGCATAATCTTTGCACTCACGTATCCTTTTTTTGTTTTGTTTGCTGCATCCAGTTATGATATAATAGAAACCTACTTGTAAATGTTTTAAAGGATTTAGAGTATACAGGATTTTATTTATTTTTCTCCCGACAGATCTATATTGGAGTGTCAGACCACTTATGGGGAAAACATTGCCAGAGGGATTTCAAAGGGTTCAAACTTAAGGAATATGAATCATGGAAAGAGTTGTATCTCAGGATGTCTGAGGAGCGAGAAAGAAAGCTTCAAAGACTGACAAAAACTATTGTCTCAGCAAACTCCAAGAAACCGAAGGGTAGGTATTCTTTTAAAAAAAAGAGCACATCCAGTCATCTTCACAGATGCCATGTTGAATTTTTTTTGTTTTTAAACTATAAACATTTAGCTGGAAGTGGAAAAACTCCCCAATCAGAAACTATGAATTTTAATATCAGTAAAGGTGAACTTTATGATCCCAGAACATGTAAACAAAACTTACTCTGCGAAATGATTCTGCTGGTAAACGAACCACAAAGTTGTGTTACAATAACACATTTACTGTAAATTATAAATCCATGCTATAAAGCTGTTTTTAAAAATGAAGTTCAGAATTGATGTCGGATAAATTGACTTTTTCAAATGCTGTTATTGTAGAATTATGTTGAAGTCCATGATGACGACCACATTTTTTTTTTCTTTTAATTGAAAGGACGGCAGGTGATGATGGCATTTATTCACACTGTTGCCAAGCCACCGAGAGATGTACGAATTCAGCAGGAAATTCATGGAACTGCTGTTCAGCAGCCTCATCAGCCCAAGTGCAGGTGGGTGTCATCCTCCTAAACACACAGACATGTCCAGTAGGATTCTTCCTTGGCCTGTGTTTAGTACATATTATACAGGGCATCGATGTGCATTTGTTTATTTCTGGTAACATGGAACACCTGGTTCTTCCACATAAAAGCTCTTAACCACTATGATTACTAAACAACCACAGCTCAGCAAGGTCATAACCCGTCACATACTCCTGTGGTAACAGTGGGCGAAATACTTTCTTTTTTTTTTTGTTGATGGGCTTAGACAAACACAGGAATTGGAGCAATGTGCTGGATAAACTGGTTTCCGTCTGGTTAGAGATGCCCCTCATGTCCTTTGTCAACTGTTTTAGCTGCTGTAGTCCAACACTAATGTGTGGAGGTAGATTTGCTTCAGTTTTGTAATTGCATGTTCAAGTTTTTATTAATTTATTTTTTTAATAATTCTGTTGGTCAAAAGTGCTGTTTATTTTGTGTGTTTACTCAGTGTGAAGACTCAGGACAACCGATTGAAACCTAGCTGTAATGAGTCCAGCAGCACCGGTTCTGGGCCGAGCAACACACAAGACCCTCGCAAAAGAACAAGTGAGGCAATGCCTGTCAAGATGTTAATTTTTGGTCCTTAACCTGGATGGTTCAGTTTAGTCAGCCATTTCTTCATGTACAGTGAAGCGAGCTGATGTAACATGAGTGCAGTCATTGTTCTAATTTTACCTGATTTCTACTCATTTGTGTTTTTTCATTTTTGTTACAGGAGTTGCTCCAATGATGGCAAAGTCTTTGAAGGCATTTAAAAAGCAGCTGGGACGCAGATGAAAGCCATTTAATGTGCAGAAAGTGTACTTTATCATTCTCATTAGGCCTGTGTTAATGTTGGATTAGTCTGTGTTTGCTTAAGTCTACTGGCTTTAGGGTATTTGTTTTGTTTTTTTTCAGTTGTCACTATTAAATGAAAAAAGCAACTTCAATGGGTTTGTTATTTTAAGTTGAATACATTTTTTTTTATGGGATGTGGCTCCCTCTAGAGGATGTGAAAGTGCACCTCTGCAGAGCATTAGTAACACTTTCCAGCGAATAAATCTTCAGCTGATGTTGGCAAATTGCAATATTTAGACATGAGATTTGGATGACATCTCTACTTTTAAATGCTTTATAACTAAGAAAAAACTTGGTTAAAAAGTTCTATATTGTTCTCAACACAACGTTGACAACATTCCTCAGAGCATGCCCCACATTTCTTTACACCATAAACTGTGACAAAGTTGTCTGCTGTCTCCCAATTCTCAGGGGTTCTTATCATATTTTTTCCTTTTTAAAAAAAAAAAAAAAAAAGCGTTTGAAATAACGGATTGCTATATTAAGACTCTGAAGCCCTGTGGCTGGTACACTCCACCAGCCTCCTGTGTGATGTATGTATTTGCTATTTTAAGTCCGTGCAGGACTAGGACAACAAAATTAGACTGTCACCTTGGCAGTTTTGGAAATAAAAATGTTGGATTCTTGCCAGTTTTTGTTGTTTCTTGTCAAGGTTGCAAATTGTAGCCTATGAGAGGCCAGTTTATGTAAGGCCCTAAAAGGCTCTAGATCCTAATCTGTTGAAATGCAGTGCACAATCTAATTAACTAACTTTCGAATACAATTAAGCCCTAATCATGAACACGGTGATATGATGGGCTTATTAATGAGGCAGTTGCTTCACCGACCTCTACATTTTGGATGACCATGGAAAAAAAAAATGACCTCAATTGTAGATGACAAGGAAGATTCTGCTTTCTCAACTTAAGACAAAACTGTTAAGAAAAAGTATTGAATGTTTAAACTTCAGAACAATATTACTGTGGAGTTCATACTTCTGGAAACAATGTAAGGGCGGCTGCTTTTGAAGGATTTCATGTGAGGAAAGCCTCCAACATCAGAGTGGAAGCTGTTCTCTACAGAAGAATGAGTTGAAATTCCTTAAAGCTGATTTGCAGGACTGATCAACAAAAGAAATGTGTAATTTCAGTGATTGCAGCTCAAGGAAGTTCCAACATACTGAAAACAAATGTTTGCACATTGATAAGATGTGCCATTCTGGATAATTTTCCTCAGTAATGAAAGAGTTGTCTCAGTTCTGAGCTTACAACCAATGTTCCAAAAAAGTTGGGATGCTGCATAAAACTTAAAAAACAATGCAATGACTTGTTCAAAAATTCACATTTTATTCCCAACAGAACGTATCGGATGTTAAAAATGAGAAGTGTTTGCCATTTCATGGTAAACATTGGCTCGTTTTGAATTTGATGGCAGCAACACATCTTAAAAAAGTTGTTGGTGGTGGTGATGGTGATGGTTACCATTATGTAGAAATTACTCTTCTCGTAACAACTGTCTTGTCTGGGAAGTGAGGAGACCAGTTGCTGGAGCTTAATGAAATAAATTCTTGTAAGCCTACTTTGCTGCAACTAAAAGATCTTAACTAAAGTAGATTGGATTCTGTCTTGCATAAAGTGATACATCCAGATCAGACAGGTTTTTAATTACAGGGCGGCAGCTTTTCAGTAAAGTAAATAGGATCTTCAATGTTCTCTATTCTCCAGAAAAGTCACAAACAGCAGAGGTTTTGCTCTCCCTCAGTGCACACAAGGCATTCAACTGGATTGAGTATGAATATCTATTTGCGACCCTGGAGAGGTTCGGTTTTGGATTGGCCTTTTGTTGCTGGATAAGGGTCCTGTACGCTACATCGCTGGCCTTGGTCCATACTAATAAATCAATCTCCAATCATTTTCCTATATGTAGGGGGACCAGACAAGGCTGTCCCCTGAGCTCGCTCTTATTCGACCTTGCAATTGAACCGCTAGCAGTTGCACTAAAGAGTATTGAGGAGCTTAGGGATATTGAGAGAGAGGGCCAGACTGAAAAGCTGCCTCTATATGCAGATGACCTGATACTCTATTTGTCCAACCCATCTATCTCTATTCCAAAGGCATAGGAAGTTATCTCTAGTTTTGGTGAGATATAAGGCTACAAAATCAATCTTTAAGAGTTTGTTCTTCCCTGTCAATGACCGGGCTCAAGAGATGCCTTTTGATGCATATCCACTAATAGAAACTTGCAACACTTTTACATATCTTGGCGTTTCAGTAACATGTTAATACAGTGACTTATTCAAACAAAATTTTAAACCAGTCCTGGAGAAAGCCAAGCAAGACCTGGCCCGTTGGTCAGCACGGCCTACATCACTTGCTGAAAGGGTCAATTCTGTCAAGATGACAATGACCGGTTCTTATTCTTGTTTCATACAGTACCCGTTTTTATCCTGAAGTCCTTTTTTAAAGAGTTATCTACATCCATATTCATCTTTATATGGAATAAGAACATCCCACGGATAAGAAGGGCACATCTTGAGAAACAGAAAGAGGTTGGAGGTTTAGCACTACCAAGTTTTCTACATTATTACTGGGCAGCTAACATTTATAAACTATAATACTGGGTCTTTGCATCTTATGACACCAAAATAAATTGGACATAGCTATGCAGATGACACGCAGATATATATTACAATGTCACCAGGAGACTGAGGCCCTGTACAAGCTCTTGATAAATGCATTGAGAAGATTAATGTCTGGATGTGCCACAACTTTCTCCAATTAAACAAAAACAAAACTGAGGTAAGTGTCTTTGGAGCCAAAGAGAAATGATTACAGGTCACCGCAGAGCTTTAACCTATACACCTAAAAACTACCAACTAGGCCAGAAATCTGGATGTAGTGATGGACTCAGACCTAAATTTGGGAATAATACATTAAGGCAATAACAATGTCAGCCTACTATCACCTTAAGAATACATCCAGGTTAAAAGATCTGATGTCTCAGCATGACCTGGAATAAGTAGTCCATGCATTCATCTTTAGTAGCTAGATTATTGTAACAGCATCTTTACAGGTTTACCTAAAAAGTCAGTGACACAACGGCAGCTCGTTCAGAACTCTGCTGCTCGAATCCTCACTAAGACCAAACAAGTGGACCACATCAGTCCAGCTCTGAGGTCTTTACACTGTCTGCCTGTCCGTAAGAGGACAGACTTTAACGTTCTGATACTGGTCTATGAAGCTCTGTATGGTCTACTCTAGGACCAAAATACATCAGTGAGCTTCTGACCCCGTATGAACCTTCCAGACGCCACAGGTCATCCGGATCAGGTTTTTTTTCAGTACCCAGATTCAGAGCCAGATATGGAGAAGATGCGTTCAGCTTATGTGCTTCACATGTCTGGAACAAACTCCCAGAAAGCCTCAGATCAGCTGAAACACTGTATTTAAGTCCAGACTCACCTGTTCTCAGCTGCCTTTGAGTAATGCTCTATATATGGACTGGTATTTTTCAAAATGTAATCATATTTTAACTACTGATTTTATCTGATTTTCATCTACTGTTTGTATTTCTTTCTTTTTTTTTAAATTTTAAATCATGCTCTTTATTTATGTTTTAATGTCTTTGTAAAGCACTTTGAATCACCTTGTTAGTTAATTGTGCTATAGAAATAAACTTCCTTGCCTTATATTAAAACTTAATATTGGCAATTTTTAAGTCATAAAATGTCGAGCGCAACTTTTAATTGCATTGAAATGAATACTACTTTTATTTTTATTCCAATGTATATACTGTTTATATTTTGTAATTATATATTTTTTACTTTTTCATCCTTCTTTTGCTGCATGTGTGTGTTGTGCGTACTGCTGCTGCACAAAGTGAATTTCCCCACTGAGGGATGAATAAAGGCCTATCTAATCTAATCTAATAATAATGAGCAATATTCTGATCTCATATGATGAGATCAGAATATTGCTCATTATTATCAGAGGGACAGCAGATGTTAGAGGCTTTGGAGATAAAGTCAGGGAGGCCAGACTGAGATGGTGTGGACATGTCCAGAGGAGAGATAGTGAATATATTGGTAGAAGGATGCTGAGTTATGAACTGCCAGACAGGAGGCCCAGAGGAAAACCAAAGAGGAGGTTTATAGATGTAGTGAAAGAAGACATGAAGGTAGTTGGGGTAAGAGAAGAGGATGCAGAAGACAGACTCCAATGGAGGCAACTGATTCGCTGTGGCGACCCCCGAAGGGAAAAGCTGAAAGGAGAAGAAGATTCTGATCTCATATGATGAAAGTACAAAAACAGTAAAGTGACTATAATTTTAACATGTTCTCCATCTTAAGTAGACATACTGGAGTGCAACCAACGTTATATTCAAATTCAATTCTTAATGCGTAAGTATTATCAAAATAAAAGTAATCATCCATAATCAACCTGCTATTTTGTATTACATGAACTATTAATAGTGCTCTCAACTAGGAGGTGTAAGGCAAGGCAAGGCAAGTTTATTTCTATAGCACAATTCAACACAAGGTAATTCAAAGTGCTTTACATCAACATTAAAAGCGGCAAGACATAATTAAACAGTAAATAACCAATAAAATGAAATAAAATGATAAGAAAAGAGGTAAAATAATAAAAAGCACAAGTTGTTAAAAAGTAAGGGCAGTGGAGTACAGCAGGTAAGTATTTAATTTAAGAGTATGCTTGAGTAAACAGTAATGTTTTTAGGCCAGATTTAAAGGATCTACAGTTGGAGCAGACCTCAGGTCTACAGGAAGTTTGTTCCACCGGTGAGGAGCAGAATAACTGAACGCTGCCTCACCTTGCTTGGTTCTGGTTCTTGGGACACACAACAAACCAGATCCAGAACCTCAGGGGTCTGGGAGCTTCATAGGAACTAACAGATCCAGCATGTATTTTGGTCCAAGACCATTCAGGTCTTTGTAGACCAGCAGTAAGATTTGAAACTCTATCCTTTGACTCACTGGAATCCAGTGTAGTGATTTCATGACCGGTGTAATATGGTCCAGTTTCCTGGTGTTTGTAAGGACTCTGGCGGCAGCGTTCTGGATCAGCTGCAGCTGCCTGATTGATTTCTTGTTATTGCCATTATTGCCATTGCAATAATCCAACCTACTGAAAATGATTGCATGAGTAAGTTTTTCCATGTCTTGTTTAGACAGAAACCCCTTAATTCTAGCAATGCTTTTCAGGTTGGTTATAGGAATAAAAGGTTGACAATACAGAGAGGTAAATAAGATATTTTTAAAAGTATATTTAGTATTTCCCACCAGTGCAGTTCAACCTGGACTTAAATACAGTGTTTCAGCTGATCTGAGGCTTTCTGGGAGTTTGTTCCAGACATGTGAAGCACATAAGCTGAACGCCATGCAGACCTGTCAAGTCTCCCGTTTTGGCCGGGAAACTACTGTATTTTACCCTCTTTCCCGCCGTTCTCCCGTATTAGTATTTTCCCGTAAATCTCCTGTTTTACAATATCATCATTTTAAAAATGCAACCTAAATTGTCAACGATAGCAAACTCGGAACAACAATTCAGAGATGGATGGATGTAACAAGAGTGAAGGCATTTCTGCCCCAAAAAAGCAAATAATTTGTGTAAATATTTCTAAAAAATGGAAACCGAATTTACTTTCCTAAAGAATAGCAGGACGGGGCTCAGACACCCATCTGAGGGATGTGTAACTGCGTTTTTAGTGTCTCTCACCGGGGAAGGGTCGATGTCAGTCAGTGAATACCAGAGAGCCACACCAGAATCACAATCAGAAAGAAGTTTATTGCCAAGTAGTTTAACACACACAAGGAATTTGTTGTGGTGATTGGTCCAATACAAAAGAGCAAATAATATTAAAAGAAAAAATGTACAAAATGTTGGTTTTAAAGTGTCGGAGTAATGCGTCTGTACAAAGGTAGCACTAGGATGTGCGTTAATGTGACGCATAAGGTCAGAAGTGGGGTCTTTATGTTAATGTAACGTAGAGTGGGGTGGGGGGGACAGTCCGTGGTGGACGGGGGAGATTGGGGTCCGGGGCCTTGTTGACGAGGCCAGCTGCCGTCGGGAAGAAATTTCACATGAGTGAAAATGACAAATTAAAAGAAAATGTAAATGTTTCACTTGAAGACAATAAATGTGTATATAATATGAAAATATTTAAAGGGCACGTTTTTTCTTACTTTAACATATATAAAGTGGTCTCCCCTCAGCCTGCCAACTCAGAGAAGGAGGAAAGCAACCAAATTCTGCAGTGTCTGTACAGCCGCCCGGATGAGCTGTCCAGTGTCATGTGGCTTCTACGAGCCGTTCAGATTCTGCTCCCTTTCGTTACATATCAAAATGCAATTTACAGAGGTTGGCCTCCGATGCGTGAAACCACGCCCACAACTAACTCCGCCGGCCGGAGCTTCCGCCATTTTTCCGTAGCGGCGTATCGCGTCCTTCAGGCAGCCAATCAGCACAGAGCCTCATTATCATAGCCCCGCCCACTCAGAATCCTGCATAGATAATGAGGTTAGAGAATGGGAAGATAAAGACATGGCTCAGAGGCTGAAATTCTAATTTATTTAGCAAAAACAATCAAAAGCTTGTTTTTAAGACATTCAAGGCCTGTTTAAAATAGCTATTAGATGCCATAATATGTCCCCTTTAAAATAAATAAATGTGCTTTAATTCACTTTTTGTGTTTTTATTTAGGCTGTATTATAGGAATTACACACATACGAATGTCCCCAGCATTTCAGTGTCAACAAAGTTAGACTTATCAGATTCTGAGCACATAATTGTAGTGTGTAAGTGGTTGACAGGTAATTATTTTACATTTCTCGTAAATCTGTCTTATAATGTAAGATATATGGAGGTAGATTTGTGTCTTAATTACTCAATCAAAAAAAGATTGCTTCAATAAAAAAATATATTTTCAATAAAAAAAAATTTCACTTCAGTCAAAAAATAAATTTTAAACATTTTTTTTGTGATCAACTTTTTATTTATTTTTCATTTATATATATAGAGAAGCGTCCCCACAGTCCAGGGAGGGGGAAAAAAAAAACCCAACAAAAAAACCACCTGCTCAGATGCTTCTTCCCCCTTCCTTCCCACACCCTCCCACTCCCACCAACCCACTCCACCCCCACCCCATACCCCCCCAAATAATGGATCCAAATGCAGAGAGCCAAAAAAAAAAAAAAAGAACACACAAAACAAAAACAACAGCAGCAACAAAACACAAAGCACGTACACCACTCCCAACCCAACCCCCTTCAATAAAAGAAGTGATTTTCTTTTATTGAAAATATTTTTTTCTTTTTGAAGCAACTTCTTTTTTGATTAAATGATAAAGACACAAATGTCCTACCCATAATATGGCCCAAACACAAAACAACACTACTTCAATGAAAAAAGTTGCTTCAAACAAAAAAAACTTCACTTCTATCATAGAAAACATTTCCAATTAAAGAAAAACAGTGTTCAAATGCATTTTTTTTTAGTCTCAAATTTTTTTTTTGCATTCAAACACTTTTCTTTGATTGAAATCATTTTTTTTTGATTGAAGTGAATTTTTTTTTTAATAAAAAATCTATTTTTTGTTTGAAGCAATCTTTTTTTGATTGAATAATTAAGACACTACGACGGAGTATTAGGGCCAAACTAAGACAAAAAAAATTTAAATTACGAGAATAAAGTCATAGTATAATGAGAATAAAGTCGTAAAATTACGTGAATAAAGTCATAATATTACGAGAATAAAGTTGTAACATTACGAGAATAAAGTCGTAATGTTGCGAGAATAAAGTTGTAATAGAATAAAGTCGTAATATTATGAGAATAAAGTCGTAATATTACGAGAATAAAGTCGTAACATACCGAGAATTAAGTCGTAACATTACAAGAATAAAGTCGTAATAGCCTATTACAAGAATAAAGTGGTAATTTATGAGAATAAAGTCGTAATATTACAAGAATAAAGTGGTAATTTATGAGAATAAAGTGGTAATTTATGAGAATAAAGTCGTAATATTACGAGAATAAAGTGGTAATTTATGAGAACTCTAACTCTAACTTATGAGAACTCCCTGTGTTAAAATGAGGAATATTAAAGTCAAAGTCAAAGTCAAAGTAGCTTTATTGTCGATAAAGTATGTCAAGAAGACATACAGAGATCGAGAGGGACGTTTCCCACTTCCCATGGTAAACATGTAAACATATAAACATATAAACATATAGACATATAAACATATAAACATATAAACATATAAACATAAAAAGTGCGCAGGCGCAGGCACAGCAGATGGACAGACATTTTGACAATATATATATATATATATATATATATATATATATATATATATATATATATATATATATATATATATATATATATATATCTTAAGATATTGAGCATCTTGTGGAGTTATATTCATATATTATATATTACGACTTTATTCTCGTAATATTACGACTTTATTCTCACAACATTATGACTTTATTCTGGTAATTCTACGACTTTATTCTCATATTATTATGACTTTATTCTCATAATTTCCCTTTTTTTTTTTTTTGTCTTAGTTTGGCCCTAATACTCCGTCATAAGACACAAATCCACCTCCATAAAGATACTGGACCTCGGTTGGGCGTATTTTAAAATCCCAACCTTGCCGTGCCCCTAGCAGCCCACTCCCCCCCCCGTGCGCGGAGCTGCGGGACGGGCCCATCCGGGCAGGGAGGGAGGGGAGGGGAGGGGGCGGAGCCGCGCAGCCGTGACGTCGGCCAGGAATGAGGGAGTGAATGTTCCGGGTCAGAAACTGGACGGAGAGGAAATTAACTCCGGGAAGAAGAGACGGGAAAAAGCAGCAGAATGCCTCCCTCCAACCACACTGAAGATGTAGCCCGTGATTCCTAACGCTAAAGAGGCTTAATAAAAACCACCAGAGGGGCGTCAGCGTGAGACCAGACAGGTGTCGACAAAGTGAGACCTCGACGGAGAGTTTTATTCCCATGTCCGTCGCTGTGACTGCGAGCTCGACGAAGCGGAAGTTTTTTCGGCTGTTTACCTGCGTGTGAAATCGTGCAAAAGGAGCAGCAATCTGTTGCATCCCCCCTTCCTGCACGCTTGTTTGTTCATTGCACGGGTAGAGGTTTATTTCTCCCCCCCGTGATGTTTCACTGCATCCCCCTGTGGCGGTGCAACCGTCACGTCGAGGTGATCGATAAGCGCCACTGCTCCCTGCTCTATGTGCCCGATGAGATTTATCGCTACGCCCGGAGTTTGGAGGAGCTGCTGCTGGATGCCAACCAACTCCGGGACTTGCCCAAGGTAAGCAGAAAAACACAGCTCCCACTCGCTAAATTTAAACTAGGTTTTTTGTTTTTTTTTGTTCGTGCTGCCAGCTGAGCTGAAAGGGCATCCCGTGAGAGCTGGGGACAATAATTACAGCAGATCAGTGAGAGAGAGACGTGGTCTAGTTTAGTTTAGTCTAGTTTAGTTTATTTCGGTCATGACATCACTAAAAAAAAAAAAGAATAAAAATGAGAATAAAATGAGAATAAAAATGACAACAAGAAAACTAATACACTGTTCAAAGAAAACATTACAAAAAAATTCCAATATACAAATACCATGTCTAGACCGAAAAAGGTGTAGGCTGAAGCAAAGCTTATTATTTACCTACCCTCAAAAAGATTAATTAAAGTAATGAAATGAAAGCAAGAAGTAAGAGAAAAGACTGACAGTAAAACAAATTGCCTCCATGGGGATAACAAAATGTCCTCAAGAAAAAAAAAATAAGTTGACATATTTAAAGCACAGCTCAAGACCCACCTTTTTACTCTTGCTTTTAGTTGAATTTTAAAGGTTTGTTCTTACCTGTGTGTGACCCTATTTATGCTTACTGCCGTGCCTGTTTTACTCTTTTACTCTTTTTGCTCTTTGCTATTGCTTTTATTGTTGGTTTTATTCTGTTTGCTATATTGTTTTTTTCACTGTCTTAAAGCTGCTTTGTTTTTATTTGCTTGCTTTGCTTATCTTCTCTTGACATGTAAAGCACTTTGAGTTGCATTCTATGACAGGAAAGGTGCTATATAAATAAAGTTTAATATTATTATTATTATTATTAATAAATAAAAATAATGCAATCTACATGTTACCTTCATCCTTAAAAAATCAAATCAATAATTAAATAAATATTCAACATAGCAAGCATCACCACTCATTAATTTGATATAAATAAATCATTCTTCTTTTCAATGTTTTTTTAAATAAGGTTAAGGTTCTACATAATTTCAAATCCCTATCTAATTTGTTCCATACATCCACCGCTGCCACAGTAGTGCATCTCAGTTTGGTGTTGGTTCTTTTGTGGTCTACGTGGAAATTTCCCTTAAACCTTGCCACCCACCTTCAGGTTATCTGAAAGAATGAGCCACACAGACTAGATTGTGATCATAAACATTTTATTGGAGTCCCAGGTGTCTCAAGCCTGATTTATGGTTCTGCGTTAAATCGACACAGAGCCTACGCCTTAGGTTACGGCGTCGCCTACGGCGTCGCCTACGGCGTCGCCTACGGCGTATGGTCTGCGTTGGTGTAACGCAGAACCAAAAAATCCGCCTTAAGACAACCATGAACTGCCGCAAAGCCCAGGCAAATGTTTCTGATATGTCAAACTTGTTTGAACAGATGCTGAAGTCAGATGGCCTTTTGGGTTTAAACCATTAAAAATATAAAGAGGATTAAACCTCATCTTCTCCATGGCTTTCTGCTTGACAAAAAGCCATGACTGGCCTCTGAGAACATTTTTTTTTACTCCTATCACCACTAACAGATTCAGAAGTCACAATAAACACACTGAAATACTATTATTCTTATAACTTTTCAAGGTTTACAAACAGGAATATCTATGTATTTGTTCACAAAAGCTGTAAGATGACCTGAAATTCCAGAAAGATGAACAAAAACATTTTTTTTTGTTGACAAAAGCTATATGCCTTCCAATAAAGCCAGGTAAAATACGAGACATAACATAGATAATCTGTCCACGTATCCAGCAATACCGTCATGTGAGGCTGAAAGCACCGCCTCACATTTAGAGATGCTTGAGTCCAATATCTCAAGTGACCGCACACGCCACCGCTAATTGATGAACTAATGCCAGTCCTGTGGTTCTCCAAATGTTCTGTCTCTTTTCAAATGATATTTAGGTCAGCTGTCAGGTGCACAAAGGTCAAGGGTGCATGTTAATGCACTTTTGAAACTTTGCTTTTCATGACTGAAAATTAAAAAAAAACAAACAAAGCACATTTTTTTGAGTGACTTATTTTTGTATTTTTTTAATAAAACCACTTCATAACACTTGAAAGATTTCCTATTCCTCTGCTGGGAGCGCCGGTTGTTTGTCTTCCGGCGCTTGTATTCTCCTAGCGTTTGACTGAGTGCAATTCACTGAACATTTATTGACATTTAACACTGTGGATTTAGTTGTAAAGCCATCAATGATGGTGTCAGAGTGTAGTGTTTTCTTTTTCCTTTTTTTAAAATTGAAAATAAAAAGTTGCGGCAACTAGCATCAGACAGTCAGCGGCACATAAAACACTCATCTAAAACTACTACGGGCGTGACGGACGGCTCAGTTGTGAATCACAACACTTGACCATCAGCAAAGATTTTACGGCCACAACAGTCCAAATGGGAGAAAAATTGCACAATAACTGCATTGTCTTGGGAATAATTAACTCCTGGCCACCTTGTGCTAATACTATCACATTTGTTTTGCCTTTTAAAGTCAAAAGCAAAGCAGAAATGTATCATTACCATGACAGACCAGATGTCAGTAACTCATTGCGCCCCCACACATTCCCAATCACACAAATATTGAAGTTCTCCATCGTACTGATTCTATTTTTGTTCAGCAGAAACCACACACAGTAGAGGAGTTCAGACTCACAGTGACAGGCTTTGTGAAGTGGGGATACACAAGCCTTGTGTCTTACATGCGGCCCCTGTGCTCTGGATTAAGTGGGATACTACTTGAAGGATTTGCATGTTAATTCGCATGGGTATTAGAGTTTTATTTATGTCTTTGTCTAGAGCTGAAGATGTCTGACTTTTTTCAGACATTGCCTGTAGATGATGCAGGCTTTTCTTTCCTTTTTCCAGCAAAACTGGTTTGGTTTCTGAAAACATTCTCAGTTATACAAGGAATTTGTTGGCCTGAGAAATTGTGTTAGGGGTTCTGATTTGTAACCTTGGGAGTACAAGGAGTACAAGGAGTACAGTTACTCATTTATTGAGTTCACACCTGTTTCAGACAAGTAGACAAAGTATAAACCAAGGCTTGGTACACTTGAGAAACTCTCCTGTCTGCATGCAGCTAATTTGTTTAGGATAGAAATCTTGCTTGGAGTAAAGGACAATTTTAAGGCAAGGCCTTTTTGAATTTTGTATGCATGTAAGTCTAAGAAAATCTTTAAACACAATAATTTCAGTCAAGTGATCTTAGTATGCAGTGCACTTAGAAATTTGATTTAGCCGAGAATATGTGAGCAGCCTCGCACGGTTGTGCCACATTGCTTACTTGCTTACTTACAGCTGGAGAAGAAAAACACACAAACAGGTATTCTGGCTGAAAACAAAGACAACTTTGTGTGTTTTGTTGTTGCCTCACTTGAGCAATTGTTTGTGATATAGTGAATCAGTGACCTGAACTATAAAACATAGATCATAAAAAGCCATAAAGAACACATAAAAATATGTCTATTAAACTTGATAATATAAGCTGGCAATGGAAAGCTTTTTTTTCCCTCTGTCATATGTTTTGCAGGTGTACGCTCACGGTGACAGCACACACACTACTGCGCAACAATTTAATTGTTCTGCACAGAGTTCGCAGAAATTCTAAGCATTTTTAAAAAGATGGGGGGCAGATTATTTGCATGTTGCTGAGAGAAACTGTTATTGTGCTCTTTGGAATGTAACTAATGTCATCTATGCTTGCTGAGTGAACCCAAGAAATGTCCAAGTGCATAAACTTCAGTGCTTGCTCTCTGGCATCGTCGCCTTGGACTCAGAGGTTGTTTACTGAATTTATTGTAGGAATAATGATGCCACCAAACGTTGACACTCTCACATATTCAGGCAAACGTGCCCAGTAGAAGGCAGATAAAGACATGCACAAGGAAGGTAAATGGCAAGATCAAACAGCTACGGTGTGTTCTTACAGTAACAAGATGAGGCAAGTTGAACTTGAGCAGATAGTTTCAGTAGTTCTGCAAAGCAAAACCCACTGACCAGGTTTAGGAAACAAAAATGCAATTGCATGAGTAGATAGCTAAGTCTTACTTCTTTTGTATTGCTTTGTATTTGATCTCTATTGATGCATTGACCATAACGGGCAAACAGTGAGTTAGGTTTATTTGTTATTTCCCTTTCAGTATCTGCCCATTATGTTTTTCAATGGCTTTGGGTTGTAAATGACAGGTGTTGGCTCACTGAAGAGCATGCAGACCAACAAACAAACCATAAATGAAGAACAGGTTTGCGAGGCAAGGTGGCAGGTTTATAAACAGGAATGCATTAACTATTCCTAGCTATGACGCTGTAAGACGGAGGCAATAAAAAACATTTCTTGCATCCTGTGTACAGATGCATCGATTTCTGCAGCAGCATCACTGAATTGTAAAAAATTGGTCAATGAATTGACTCGTAAATGGAGATAATACTAATTAGCCACAACAATCTTAAGCTCAATGAATCAGGTCATTTTCCAATAAAAACAATGCCAGATGGCCTAGATGGTGACACTAATGATATATTATAAAAGATGAGTTTGGACTGGTTTTTGATCAAACAAAAACACTTTAAAATATCACCTTTCATAGTTTTGTAGTCCAAACAATCTATTGAGTGGATTAATCATTAGTAAATAGATTAATCAGCTTCAACCCTAAAAATGTTTGTCATCTGACTTCACATTCAGCAAAACAGATTTTACTTTTACAGAACTACGATAAACTAAGCTATTGCTTCTCTAAATGTGTAAATATGTTTTTGCATAATTTATGTATTTGTCTGTAGTTGAACAGAACAAATGCATCAAATAAACTGAGCGTGTAAACTTTAAGATCTGCTGTTTTGCATCTCCGTCTAGACCTGCCAGACAGTGCACACAGTTATTTTAGTGGTGGAGACGGGAGGTGATATCCGGTTTTAGACGGGAAACTGCAGTTTATGACCTGTGTGAAGTGGTAAAGAAAGTGATGCTGTCAGGGCTAGAGCAGGAAGCTCATGGTCAAACTAAGTCCCATCTGATCTACAGGAAACTGTGTAATAAAAGTTCTGCAGTTGTTGCGTGTTTGAACCGTGCTTGGGGCTGTTTTAGTTGTATGACAGTGACTTGTCATTCTAAAACCTTATCTTAATATGCCCCCCCCACCTTCTTCATTGAGTTTCAAAAACAAGCCCAGCCATTTAGCCCAGAAAGAAAGAAAATTCAGCATTACTAAAGTAATCCAATTTACTTCGGGCTTCTTGCTTTTAGGCTAATTATTTTGCTTTGACAGAGTAGAAGGTGAAACTGAAAAATTTACTCAAGATTACAGAGAATAGCTAAAGTGTTACTGACGTGGCCTGTTTTGGTTTCGTCTCTCATACATGGGAAAAGACACCAACAGGAAGAACAGGTTTGCTGTCAGTTTAGGACTTACAATATGTATCACTGTTACGCAGTCAAATAGCTGTTAAGGCAGGGGACCCAGCTAAGCACTCTTCTTTTTTACTCTCCTGACATGTCTTTATTGTTGTAATGTGCCAAGAGTAGTGCCGATATGTCAAATTCAGGTTTAGTTTTCTCAGAATAAGCTATTTGATAAAACCGAGAAACAAATCTAGACCGGTTCAGTGATGATTGAGAAATTGGTTAGTTTAGTCATCAAACTCAAAAATGTTCTTTTAATAACATGTAAGAGTAAAAGTTAGGTGGTTAGGATGCAAAGCCCCAGGCATACAGGTTTGTTTGCTTTATAAAACAAGGGATTAGAGACTGTTTGCTTGAATCGTCTTAAGACCTTTAAATGACTCGTGCATACAGGATGAAGTTTACTTTTGAACCCTGGAGTTTTATTTATTCTGCACATATTATATTTGTATCTGAATTTGGGTCATGCATATTGTAAAATACACTTTACAGCATTTTGGTTATGCACAGGAATATTGTTTATCTGTGTCTGACGCTTTTATCTTCTTTATCCACACTGACAATCCACTCTGAAGTCCGTGTTGTTGGATATTAAGGAAGTGGCATAATCATTAACATTTGTTGATAAAGTATTATTGAGGCTTGTAACATGCACGAAAGATGAAGTTAATTTTATAGCAATACATTGCCTGTGTTGTCACCATCCAGACTGAAGGGAACCAAAAAGAGAACAAATGTTTTGCTTCCTATTTAAAGTAAAGAAACATTTTTTTTACCAACTTAAAAAAGAAAAAAAGAAAGCTTCTTGATTGAAGGTTCTACCTGAAAGTTTGGAAAATAGTTTGGGTGTCTATAGTGTGGTAAAAGTAGAACAGGTTTTTACTTCAAGCTTTTTTTTTAACCATGTGGGGGAAAAAAGTAAATTTAAGACTGGACCTGTGGATAAAAGGAATCCAGAGCATATTTAAATAAACACAGGCAATGTATTGCTATAAAATTAACTTCATTTTTTGTGCATGTTACAAGCCTCAATAATACTTTATCAACAAATTATAATGATTATGCCACTTCCTTAATATCCAACAACATGGACTTCAGAGTGGATTGTCAGTGTGGATAAAGAAGATAAAAGCATCAGACACAGATAAACAATATTCCTGTGCATAACCAAAATGCTGTAAAGTGTCCTATTTAAAGTAAAGAAACAATTTTTTTTACCAACTTAAAAAAGAAAAAAAGAGACCTTCTTTATTGAAGGTTCTACCTGAACGTTTGGAAAATAGTTTGGGTGTCTATACTGTGGTAAAAGTAGAACAGGTTTTTACTTCAAGCTTTTTTTTGAACCATGTGGGGGAAAAAAAGTAAATTTAAGACTGGACATGTGGATAAAAGGAGTCCAGAGCATATTTAAATAAAGACACAGATTTAATACTTCTGAGCATTTGCATTCCTGGATGAGTCTTTTTGGCTTGTGGAGACATCTAACCGGCAAGCTCAGAAAAAGCAAATCCCTGAGGGGAAATTCATAAGTTCTTCCACTCAAGCCAAAACATTAAAGGAACCTGAAGCCATATTGTTAGTTGCCTGCTCATATCATAGAAGCAGGGCTCTGCCCGCTCTTGTCATGGACGACTGGGTCAAGATCTTTCCTTCTTGATCTGGCATCTCTCCTCGTCGCCACTGCAACAATAGTCTTTAGTATGGTACACCCTGTACTATTTATCAAAGATTACTTTTGTCAAATCTCATCTGAAAAAAGAAACTTATAAAATAAGGCCCTTGCTTTAAAGTAAAAATCGGTATTTTTCAACAACAGCAATATGGTCCTTGACAGGTCTTAAATCTAGTTAAATACAACCTTGAATGAACAAAACACTTGATATTTTATGTTTTATGTCATTATTTACTTGTCTCCTTGCGTCAACACACCTGATTAAAATTTATGGGCATTATCAGCATGTCATCAAGGTCTGTACACGTCTCTTTATTACACAGCCACTTGTATCAGGATGTGTTGAAACAGTGAAACCTCTAAAACATGCAGGACACTGGTCCCGGAGGATCATAGTTTCCCATCCGCGTTGTAGAGTATCTGGGTGGGGTTGGCAGGATGACGACACAGCGGTGATGTAATCTGGATGTAAATGCCATGAGAAGATTTTAATGCAGCATTCTCAACTTTTATGCACTAAAATATCAGTTTAAATTTTATTTGAAGAAACTGAAACACTTGTAGGAAGTGTCATCAAGTTCTGATCCTGTCCCCGCTACCAGAGACTCCCTGCTACTGGACTCCTTTGTGAGAGTTGAGTATCACTTCACATCACTTTGCCACTCATCAACAATGATGAAACTAGCACACAGAGCTACAGTGGGGATCATGGCAGAGCGACTGAGAGACTTAAGAAAGTAATGATGCAAGAGAAAATGAGTGATTGAGCAAGAAACCAAACAAGAGTAAATGTTGGAGTGTCACAGAAGCAACATAACCTAAACATTGATAGGATGATTCTCTGAGATGAAAAATGTTATTTGTGCCACTTTTGGAGAGTTGTATATTAATAAATGTTTGAAAACTTTAATGAACTTTAACATTATTGTAATGAAGAGTGAAAGTAAAAGCCGTTAAGCCTTAAAAGAGTTCATTACAACGTTAAGGGACTGAGACTGACATGGGCGTTGGATTGGTTTTCTGTTCTGTTCTTTTTTTTTTTTGTGACCTTGTCTGACCTGTCTGCCTGGTCTTGTTATTGAGTCTGCTTTTGGTGAGCCAAAGACAATAAAGTTATACTCAGTTCAGTTGCAGATAAATGTGGCATTGCAAGATTTTGAATCGTTTCCTTAAAAGAGCAAGAAATTAAATGTTTTCAGCCGTGACTCATTATTGTCCTTTTATACCAGTAATCAAAAAAATAGCAGTTACTTATTTGTTGAAAGCAGGCTTGTATTTGTAAACGAATGATTCTTCTGAGAGAATAATAATACATTTTATTTATACATTTTATTTGTATAGCGCTTTTCAAGGCACTCAAAGACGCTTTACATTAGTCAAAATCGTAAAAGAAATACACATAGGACAATTACATGACACAGGACATTAATCACACAAAGCAGTTCTGTAAAGGTGAGAAGTTTAGTTATTGACTTTTCCTGCTAAAATATAAAGTCAAGCCTAAATTAAAATATTGGTAAAAAATGTTTTGCATCTTCATACTTAAATAATCTAAAATTTGGTTTATTTTGCATTTATTATTTTTGATAGAAAGGCTAGTATGCAAATGGGTTATTGAAAATTAAAATAGTGATTTAGTGATGGCTAAATCCTTACAGAGCAATTTCAGATAAACAATTTAAATTGCATAGTCGATGTTTTGCCTTTTAGTATAACAAAATGCCTTCCAGGGTGTATGACATGTCAAAAACTGTATATTGTCAGCATGTAATACACTCTTAGGCTCTTTATTGAAGATGCACTTTTGTTTTTCTTTTTCAGCAATTTTTCCAGCTGGTAAAACTTCGAAAACTTGGCCTGAGTGATAATGAGATCCAAAAGCTGCCAGCGGAAATTGCCAACTTCATGCAGCTGGTGGAACTGGATGTCTCTCGAAATGGTAAGGGGAAGAAAAAAAGGAGGGAGGAGGAGGAGGGGGCAGAAAAAGCAGCATAGCACAAAATTAAACAAAAATGACACATGCATGTGTGTTTGTGTGTTTTTATTATCAATGCCTGAATATAGTGTATATAGCTAAAGAAACAAACAAGGATATTAACAAAGAATGGTTTTAGAATTCAATATTATGTTGAGTTTCATTTGTAATTTTAACTGCATTACAGTTTTCATGGTCAAAATTAAATGAAATTGTAAAAGTAAGCAATGAGAATTTAAATAGAACGATAATATAATTTACACTCTGTATTTAATGAAGAAAAGTACAACTAACAGATAAAAAAAAGTATTTTAAAGATTGATAATTGTATTCTTAAAAAAAAAGAGGCAACAGAAGAGCCAATCAAGGTGAAAGAGTGCAACAACTAGTGGAGACTAATGTCTCTTGGTATAAAATTGCACAAAATCTGGGGATATAATATCATATATGCGATATCAATTACATTTTGAAAGAATCCAAAGTAATCTTTATGAGTTTGAAAATCATTATTGTTGATATCCAGTCCCTTAGTTGTACTGCATTAAACCAGCAGTTTCTAGCAGCTGTGTTGGTATAGAGCTACATATCTGCATGTAATAATGATGTTCAGGTCAGGACTTTTTTTAAATCCTTGATTCTATTCAATTTCCCAAGAGAGCCAGTCAGCTCTTTGAACCTGCAAAGATTTAAAGTTAAACAACCATCCAAGCATGACTTGATCCTCAGTGCCTGTTGCACTTTAACTGTTCCTGTCATCTCAACTTGTACAATGCTGTTATCCAGTTGCCATCCCTCTCTCTCCAACCCAATGGCCTTTTAGAAAAAATAAATGAATGAAACATCAGCTAATCTTTATTTCCATTATGTAGATTATAAGATGCAGCCAAGAAGAAAAACTTAAACTTCAGGCCGTCATATGTACTGTTTTGGCCATTTTCCATCATGGATTGTAGCCATGGAAAGGATGCAATGATGTAGATTTGTGAGAATGCAAAAGTTTGCAACCTTGCGTTGGACATTTTAAAAAATGTACTTTACCAGCTTCTTAATAAGGCTCTGGATCCACATGTGAAAACACCAGGGCAGTTAGGGCAAGCTAGCGAGTTGCAGCTTCATCTACTTTTCTTCTTACCTGTGTGTTACTTTCCCCTTGTTCGTAAACAATACAATAAATGTATTATTCATCTCCACCTTCAAATATAAACCATTTGCAAGTTCCTGTATTAAATTTTTTTGCTTACATTTCACACACTATCCCTTTTTGAAAGCAGTTGCATTAGCCCCTTTTACATTGGCTGATACCCTGCGTCTAATGCACGAATCTAGTGTGTGGCCTGTCTTTTATACATTGACTGACGCAGGGTGGCGTGTCGAGCTGGCCCCCTCGCCTCTGATGGTACATTTAACTGTGGGTCAGGTCTAACTGGACTAATGTGGGGTGGCGGGTGATTGGAAGGATTTGTTGATCGCGTAACCTGAGTACAACCCACCAGGGGACATTTTTTATTTATTATTATCATAATTATTATTATTTCTTTTATTTTATAAAATAAGGAAACAGATGATGGGAGTAACAGCGGCAGGACGTCACAGGTAGGGCCTTTATTAGCAAGATGAGTAACTGGGGAGACGCCATAAATTGGCCACAAAAATAACAAACCGAGGATTTTGCAAGAAGCAAAACCCAGCTAAAAAACACTCCTCCATCCCGATGTTCACCATCCTTGTTTTGAAAATTACACCTATCTGAAGGCGTATAAGTGTTTCTGACGTAGGGATAATACGTCATTCTACACGCCCACACATCTTACATTATGTTATGCAGATAATGCCTCCCATCAACTCGCCTTCAGGCATTGAGTGGCAAATAACACGCTTTGCATTTATATCACCCACTGTGCGTTAGACACGCAGGATCTAATCTAAAAACGCAGTTTGTCTAACTTCTGTTGTATCATATACTTTGACGTTTGCACGTTATAAGACACAAAGTTGTTAAGAAGTCATGAAATGTTTGTCTTTTCTTTTATTTAGATATTATGGAAGTTCCAGAGAGCATTTCGTATTGCAAAGCCCTCCAGGTGGCAGACTTCAGTGGAAATCCACTAATGAGGTAAATTGTGAACAGATATTCCCAAAAAATCTCAGGAATTCTGTTTCATAGGGAAAGTTATGAAATGACTAATTAAAAGTTAGATCTGTCTTGGATTATAAATTACATCACTTTCTTGGTAAGAGAAACTTACATCAATCATCACTTTTGTTTTTGCAATCTCTCTGCTTCATTATTTGCCGTTTGGAACACGTATTCACCAGACAGCTTAGTGCTTAGCACACTTTTATTTCATAGGTGAGATCTGGTGTAATTTTCACCTCAGCATGGGCAACACCACATGGCTTTGCAGTGGAGAGTGATTTCTGGCATTGCCTGGTTTTTAGGCTCCATCACATTTACACACGCATACACACCACAGTAACCTGATTCTCCACTTTCTTAGCTACGTAGTGAAGGTCTACTTATATTTTTGGGCTCATGGGCTTGTGATGTTATTTTATTGTTACTGTTAAATAGATGGTGAAGTGGAGGAAGAGAGGGAGATAAGTGCCCAGTCTGTATTTACTTTGGCTGATTACAATAAAAAAAAAGCTGAAAGGAAAGGTCAAGTACATTCAGATAAAACAGACACGCAATATCTGTTTCCTGACAGCATCAGGAAATAAAGCATCAAAACATATTAACAGTTTGAGCTTGTTGAATCTCAGTTGTTGAAATGGGTTTGTGCACTCGGGGAGTGTTCCTGCATGCACAAACATGCAGGTCATGACAAGTTGGTATTTAATGACTTACTATGAGCCTGCTGCTTCAACATATGCTATCATGTGAAAAAGAAACTTTATAATTCTCCTTTCTCGAGTTTTATGTTTAATAAAATAACAAAAGAATCTCAGATGATAACATAGATCAGTGTTTCCCAACCCTGGTCCTCAGGGCCCCCCGTCCTGCATGTTTTAGACGCTACCCTGGTTCAGCACACCTGAGTCTTATTAAAGGCCCTCATTAGCTTGTCAACAAGGTCTGCACAACTCTGTTGATGACACAGCGACTTGTGTCACGGTGTGCTGAAGCAGAGTAGCATCTAAAACATGCAGGGCAGGGCCCCCGAGGACCAGGATGGGGACACACTGACATAGATGACCTATTACTGTATTACTATTTATTGAACAAAATAAACTCATTATGTGAGGCTGCAGGTTATTACTTAAATCCCTGATTGCAGGAAGTACTTGGTTTTTACACAGTGCGTCTTCCTTGTGGCTAAATTAATTTATATATGCGTAGGCAAAGCAGATTATGTTGCAACAAGGGCACGTTTATTGCAACACATTTGCTCCGGTTGTTAGACGCTGGTCCGTACACATCAGTCTGTTGCAGTGTACAATTTAACTATTTTCTCTAGTTTCTTCCGACATTTCATTTTGTGTTCTTTTTTGTCTTTTTTCAAGGTTACCCGAAAGCTTTCTGGAGCTCCGAAATCTAACATGCCTTTCCATCAATGATATTTCATTGCAGGTTCTTCCAGAGAACATTGGACAGTAAGTAAATGCAGTGTTTGATTTGAAGTATGTCTCACCTTCTGCCAAATCTAAGATTTCCTGAACTTTGAGAGCGGAAGCAAAAATATAATGTCCATGTTCACAACATAACATTTTTGACATCACTTTGGTTGGTTAGTAGAAACAAGCTGAAGGTGTAGAGGATAAATGCCTGGAAGTTGTTTGTTTGGAGGATGTTGCTGAAGTCTGTAATGTAATTATGTTATTTTATGTCTGTCTTACTCTTGGCTTTAGTCTTTATATATTTGCTAAAAATTAATTGTTGTTAAAACTCTGCTGTGCTTGGCTGTGTGAGTCATTCTTTGTGCAGTAAAAAAGTGTTGCTGTTGTTCAGAATCTGTGGACACGTGTCCTCCAATGTGCCCTGATAATCACTGATTATCAGACACAAAACCCCTTTTTACCAGCAGTAACTAAACTTTCCACTTTCTAACAATTAAATAATGAAAATCTAGTTAAAACTGTGGGCTCACAGGCATGTGCTGTCATCTTGTGATGTCACAGTTGAATGGATGAGAATATAAAAGGCCCAGTGTGTGTGTGTTCTCTCTCTCTTTTAAGCTGTTTGATTAAAACAAAAACTGATAGAAAGGTGAAAAGACATTTGGCTAACATATTAGTAGCAGTGACTTACATATTCATAGTTATATTAGATGCCCTGTTAGCTTAATTTAATTAGGTTGCATAAATGAGCTTTTTTACTCATAAGCATTAATCTACACATACTGCATCATATTTAAGACAGCGAGTGTATATGGGGACACAAACTGACACAGAAACTTATCTTAAACCTTTATGGTTTGTGCTATTAGATATCTCTATTACATGTACTCTGAATGTTGTGGGTGGAACAAAGCACTATTTTTAGTCCTATAGCCCCATAGTCCAAAAGGGTATATAAAGACAGTCAAACAGCACAAACACTTGTATGGTATTGCTTTTACAAAAACATTTCAGAAATCTGTGTTTGTTTTCCATCATTAGTATACTCCCAACAGTTAAAGAGTAAACTGTCAGCAACAAGCACATATGCAGCATGTTTCTTTCCCCCTGATTTTCTACTTTCATCACCACCACCATTTTACTGCGTCGGGGAAGGGGGAACACACCCACGTCTCTCTTTTCAGAAACATCAGTCAATGTTCTCTTCTTGGCTTCATTGCCTTTGTTCATAAAAGGTAAAAGTCTCATGGTGAGATGGCATATAATTCTGAGTAGTGAAAAGCATGTCTGCCAACAGTCTTATTCCTATGAGCTCTTTTTTATTGTTGAGTTCACTTATAATTAAATTTAATAACACAGGTATGTGCTTTTAAGTCAATGTGCCACAGGGAATGGGTTTGATAGTTTTGTAATTCAAAGGTAATCTCAGTTTAAATCCTTGAAGCAATGGATTTAAGCAGAAACAGTTATTGTATACATGTTTGATTAGATTTCTTAGGGGTGGATTTGTATTCACATTTCCTTTTGTCAATGCCCCTTTTCTGGCTTTATGACTCTGTTTTGTTTTGGTGTTTTGACTTTTTTTTCCCAAGAGATTTTGTAGCATAAATTGATTAAAATGATGTTAAAAGTTACTTTTAAACAGTTCATGGGACACCAAAACCTAAAATGTAGTCAGTGAGAATTTAGTTTTTTTCCCTTTGCTACAAAGGGAGTATTGCATTTTGATAGTTGGATTTGTGAACTTTCTTCAAACCACGTTTCCAAGCAATAGTGTTTTCATACACAAACTTGATTCATGTACTCACAAAAGATTTTTTCTTTTCCTTTTTTTTTTTTTTGCAGTAAAATTCAGATTCCTCACTGAAATCGTCATTTTATAGACTGTTTAGTTTAGTTGGCACTAATTGCTTTTACTTTTACTGTTTATTTTGTTTACCGTGCCAACATGAACAAAGGCAAGGGGTGCAACTGTGGGAACACAGCGAATAAAACTTAACCAGTTAATGTTACTTTGATTGCGCTGAAAGCCTGCTGCCTCTCCTCCCTCTCTTGCCTCATGGTACAGCCTGTTCTGCACATATGTCTTCTATTTATCTTTCCTAACACTGTGACTGAAAGCCTGCTCTCTGTCAAGGGGAGAAGGTAATGAAAAGCATTACACAGTTGGAGCAACGTGCTGCGGGTTTCTCAAAAAGATAAGATAAATGCGGGGGGAGTGTTGAATACCATCAGTGGTTTAGCTCCTGAAAATCAAGGTTTTTCAGCGACGCAGCAGCAGCTTCCAGTAGCTCAATCCTCTGCTGTGGAGGGGGGAAAAAACGCCCCCATAAAGCAAGATCAATAAAAGTTGCATTTTTTGTTGTCAGTAGCATTTTGTGTTGCCACAGTTGATGGCTGCTCAGTTTCTCTGGGGACCTTTGCTGTCTCAAATTAAGCAACGAGAGTGCAGTTACTTTTTAACCAACTAGAAATGCTTGCGTCTACTATTATTTCTATTTTTCCCCCACTGAAGATGATTTGTGGAGTAAACTTGTTTAGTATCTTGATTAGGTCTATATTAGTGTGGATTATTTAGCCTGGCCTCTGATCGGTGGGACAGACTTTGAACTGTACAAGTTAGCTGTTGTCATAAAACAGTATTAATTGGGTACATGTACAGTCTCAGGCCGTGGAAGGCGTAGCTGCCTGATGACAGTCCCGTACTTTGAGCTGTTATGATCATTTAAACATTTTGTTCTCCAGTGGAAGTATGCAGGAGTTGTTTATGTTGTTGCAATTTTGTAGCCGTGATAAGACTGACACACCTCCAAAGTACTTCCCGTTCTCAGATATCTGATTACAAGGACATATGCCCCTCTTTAGCCATCTTTCTATAATCATGTTTTTTTTCTCTTCTTTTTGTCTGTTACTGCAGCCTTTCCAATTTAGTTTCACTAGAACTCAGAGAAAATGTGCTGACATTCCTACCAGAGTAAGTATTATACTGTTGTCTATTTACTTTATGTACTTAACAAGAAAAAAGAGACTTTGTGATTTAATGGAACTCTGACGTTTTCTTTATTTTGACTTACCTCGCGTCTGTTATTCGCAGGTCACTGTCTCAACTTCACAGACTTGAAGAACTCGATCTAGGCAATAATGAACTATACAGTTTGGTGAGTTTTTATTTACTTATATATTTATTAGGTGCTTGAGAATGTTGTATGATTTGAAATGGGACAGAGTGAAGTTTTCCCATTTACTTGTTCTTGTCCGGGGGATTAGCATCCCTCGAGAACAGATTTCATGTCTTATCAAGCAGATGGGAGGATGACCATCTGTTTTGAGCTTTGGTTTTTAAGTTGTAATCTTATGTGAATGGTTTAACTGCTATGTTGACTGATTTGCAGACAGATAAAGCAAAGTCAGGCTCCTAGAAATGTTATTTGTTTTTGTTTATACTTAGCTTTTCCATGGTGTTCATTAAAAGTGGTTATGGGATTTAAAAAAAAAAAAAAGTGTCCTCCCATTTGCTTTCAGTTTAGACAATTGATATGTTATACTTGTGTATAATTAGTCAGTGAGTTGCATGTTTGATATAGAGTAAAATAAATCTTTCAATTTGCTTTTAACAATATAAAAAAGCCGCAATGATGCCAGAGAGCATCACTACAGGTTATTCTAAAGAAAGCAGGACTGCCTTGTGTTGCAGGACATTACAAACTCTGTCAGAAAATAAAGAACATTATCATCATTATTTTATTTTATTTTTTGTGCTCTGTTGTCTTTCTCTTCCGCTCTCATTCTTAAAATTCCTGCATTTCTTTCCTCCCACGAAGCCTGAATCAATAGGCTGTCTTGTCAGCTTAAAGGACGTGTGGCTTGATGGAAACCACTTGACGGAGATACCTGCAGTAAGTTATTCATATTATTACTGATACCATTTCATATTATTTTATTTTAGTGTTCATTGATGAATCAGAAATACACATTCAGTTTTAACCCGCATAAGGTTGTAATCTCCTGTAAACATTTGCAGTGGCGGTATGTATTTTTCTCCATGGCCCAACCCCGCTGGTTAAATTTAACAAATACACAGGGAACATTATGGATGCACCGATCTGGTATTAATATTGGATATTGGGCCCGACACTGTCTGAATAGCTGGATGGGATAAAGGGACAGCTCCGTGATTCTGATCTATTCCCTTCATATCTGATTCTTGCAATGTCACTTATCAACTGTGTGCACAACTGCACTGGCAAAATAAGTATGTGGACCTCTTGTAACTAACTGCTTTTCTCCATTAATTTGGCATGAATGTGATTATAGACAAACACATGGTGTTCGAGCATTTAATACGCTATTATAACACTTTTTCCCCCTCAGTCCTGTGCATGTTTAATAGTTGTATTCAATAACAGCTAGGGCTGTTCGATTAATCGATTTTAAATCGTAATCGCGATTATGTAATTAGAACGATGTTAAAACGTGAAACTCGTAAAATCGATTTTTCACTTTTTTTTTTAATTTAATTTTTAATTTTTTTTAAATTTTTATTTTTTTACCTTGTCTGCACACATATTAATGATTGATGGAAATACCTCTCAATACCTGTGACAAGTGCCCCATGGGAGAGGCTCTTTAGTGTAGGAGGGGGCGTTGGAACATGCCACCGGGCATCCCTCAAGCCAGATGCCGTAGACCGGCTCGTATTCCTTGCAAAAAACTTGCAAATGTGAATAGCAAATGTAATGACGGACATTACACACCTCTACCTCCTTCATGGGTTACATTATTATTTAGCATGCAAAGACCCAGTTTAGTTTAATTAAAAAATGTCTTGTTTTATTTAATTGGTAATATAACTTACTGTATGTTTGCAAGTGCTGATTTGCTGATTTTTTTTTTTCAGAGATAAAACTTTATATTTTATTATATTTTTTAAAACTTTTTTTCAACTTATTTTACAGAGTTTTGCACTTTATTCATTCATTTTTGGTTTAATAAGAGCAAAGTTTGCACTTAAAGCTCAATGGGGCAAATGTTCAATAAAAAAACAGCATATTTGAAATCATTTCTTTGCCTTTTGTCAATTCACAAAATAATCGTAATCGAAAATCGGATTTTGAGAGAAAAAAATCGAGATTTCATTTTTGGGCAAAATCGAACAGCCCTAATAACAGCACAGGAAATAGTATGTTATCTGCTTCAGCTCATTGTTGTGTATTATTGTAACTTAAATGAAGATTGAATGAGTTTCGAGCAAAATCCAGCAAACCAGGTAATGCCAAGGAGTTCACATACTTGCCGTGCAATGATTTGATATTGGTACCAGAACTGGTCCAGACGAAGAAGGATCGGTGCATCCTTGCTCAGTGTGTTTGCTACCGTATTATTGTTTGAACATATCATTGCAGATCCTTCGCTAACCATCTCTTTGCTATCTATCTCAGGAGATTGGCCGTATTAAAAGCCTGCTGTGTCTCGATGTGTCGGAAAACAAGCTGGAGCGACTTCCAGAGGAGCTGGGAGGCTTGGTGTCACTCACTGACCTGCTCGTGTCTCAGAATAATGTTGAAGCTATTCCAGAAAGCATTGGTAAAAATGAGAACTTCATCAACATATTTGCACTATTCTGTAAGCTCGTCTTACTTAGATTTCTGTTTCTAAATATATTTTGTGAACTAGATCCTTTTCCTCAATTTCCTTTATGAGCAAAAAAAAAAGATAATTAAAAATAGTTTGGATAAAAACCCCTTGACTTGCTCACATTGCTCGTTGGCATGTTCACACATTAACTCCATGACTCATCGACTGTGTGTGACTTGCTAATAGGCTTTGGCATTTGCATTTAATGCGATCATAATGAAAATAATCCACTAATATGCAAGCAGCACCATCAGGTTGCAGCATCAGTAGGAACAACACTGATTATAGGTTCCTCAGTATCCTGCTTATCAATGACTAAAATATAATATGCAAAACATAACATAATATGTTATGTTTAATAAATATTTGTATTCTCTCTTTGCAGGAAAACTACAGAAACTTTCTATTTTGAAAGCCGACCAGAATAGGCTAACTTATCTTCCCGAGAGCATCGGCAACTGTGAAAGTATTACAGAGCTTGTGCTCACAGAAAATCAGCTACAGGTTTGTTTTTCTCTAATTCTGTTCTTCGAAAATTAAGTGAAAATGCCTTGTCACTAGTACAATCACACCTATTTTAAAGAGAGAAACCTTGGCTTGTTCATAGTTAATGAAAGAAAGCACAACCAGCGGTGGCGTACAGAAATGACATGGACATCAGTTCATTCATTATCTTTACCAGTTCTCGGGGTGGTCTGTACTTTACCTTTACTACGCTGTACCAGGCTGAACTAAACCCTGCACAACTCCCTAAGCATTACAGGTCTAAGACAAAAAGTCAAACTGCCACACACACAATAATTATAATCAAATGTGTGGCTTTGAACTGTGTGAGGAAGAAAACACAAGCGCAAAGACATCAAAACTCCAACCGTAATGGGGTAGACGTATTACTGGGTCTTAATTACCGCACCACTGTGCTGCTTGCATGACATGTGCATGAAATGTGCTCACAATATAAGCTCAAACCATCTTGTCAATTGAGGAAGGTGTGTGTTGAAACACTAATATGTGAGAATTAGAATCAGCCCCTCCAAATCTGAGGCCATGGTTCTCAGTCGGGACAGGGTGCTGTTTAAGTCAGGAGTTCAAGTATCTCAAGGTCATGTTCAAGAGTGGGGGAAGAATGTAGCTGGAAATAGACATATGGATCGGAGTGGTATCTGCAGCAACGCGAACTCTGTAGCAGTGTGTTGTGGTGAAGAGAAGTTGTGAATCAAAGGGAAAAGCGCTCTCTTTACTGTTTGATCTATGTTCTTATGCTCACCTGGAGTTGTAATAACTGAAAAGGAAAGAATGCAGATACGAGCGGGCCAGGGCATTTCCTCTGCCAGGAGGCTGGGCTCTCTCTTAGCGATGGGGTGATAGGGTTATTAATAATGGACTCCAGTCTGACATAAGCAAGCTTATATGAGTCAAGCATTTGGTTAGAGCATGTCAGAAAGGCAGCGCAGGACAAGCTGGGGAGATCATGTCTCTCCGATTCCCGGGGAGTGTTTTGATATCCTCTCAGAAGAACTGGAAGTGGAGGAAGCTCAGGGAAAGGGATGTCTGGACCTTCCTGCTTCCAATACTGCCCACATGACCTGAACACGGTTTAAAAGGAGTAAATGGATGGATAAACTTATTGTCCGTTCTTGGTCTTCCAAGACGATTAAAGCCTCATCAAACACTTTTGTGTTTATCTTTCTAATGCTGTTTGCTTTATTTCTTGTGACAGAGTTTGCCTCGGAGCATTGGGAAGTTGAAGAAAATGTCCAACTTGAACTGTGACAGAAACCAACTGATGTCGTTACCTAAGGAGGTAATCTCTTCATATGTCAGCCAATGTTATTTCTTAAATATATTGGATGTGAAAATTCATTTAGACAAACTTGGACTGAGAATTGAAAATCCTGGAGAAAAAAAACGAACACAACAAAAACAATAGCAGTTTTATAATGATCACTTAAACATTTCAGTATGATCACGTGTCACGTTAATATAGTTTACTGGCATTATTATAATAACATGACAATGTAAATGTTATAAGTGAATTAACAATCCAACCAAAGCTCATTCTCGTCTAGCTCAACAATGGCCTTTTTTTGTCGTCCTCTCGTTTCATTGAACGTGCGCAGTTTCCCGGTTGGTTAGGCTTCAACCCTGAGTGTCTTCATTGTGTTTGCGTGTGACATTCTTCTGCAACCTCTTGTCTCTTTAAGTGAAGTCACGCCTGGTTTAAAGCGTCATCTGAAAGGCTTCTTTAAATGTTGCACAATGCCCCTGTGTCTTAAACATGCAAAGCATCCAGTGTGTAAAGAAAACAAACAGTTAAACACAATTTACCCAGTTAACGAGGCCACAGTACCACTGTTTGTATATATATATTTATTTCTTCCTTCTCAGTCCAGACATGCGTGACATCTTCACCAATCGCAAAGTACCCATGACAGTATTGATTAGAGCTTAGCTAAAGTACTTGACCATTGACAGAGCGTTATTGATGCAGTATATTGCAGCTTCTAACACTTTCACTGCTTAAATGGAAACAGACATTCACTCTGGCTTGGCATCGTTCATGCCTTTGTTTTTAGTTTTTATTTGCTGTGTCTTCCTCCATTTCATCCATTTTTAATGCACTCCATGGTTTTCTTAGCTCAAGATCGACTTCAAAGTGAGATAAAAACTTAAACTTCATTTACGTCTGCGTGTGAGCAGATTTACTGATAGCACTTTGAGATCAGCGGGCCCATCAAGTCTTTGTTTTGTCTGGCCTCCAGGCCAAATTAAACCTAATTTTAGGTCTCCCTGCCACATCCCATTGACGATTAATTGGTCTGACATCATGATCACTGATTCTGGGACAAAGTCCCAAATGCTAACAACGGATTTTTCTTTGTGTGTTTGTGTGTTTTTAAAATGTTTTTATACTTTTATTAAATGCCAGACATGCACACTGGCTTTCACATTGCCATTTTAATTTTTTCTCTGTAGATAAGGAGCTGACTGCATCATTATGCTACATGAGACACCCGTACCGTCTGGTGTACTTATCCTGTTGTGTTTCTTGCTGTCTAGATCGGAGGCTGCAGTGGTCTGAATGTGTTCTGTGTGCGAGATAACAGACTGACAAGGATACCACCAGAACTGTCACAAGCCACGGAGCTGCATGTTCTCGATGTCTCTGGAAATCGGTATGTTCTGCAATGCAAAGATCATCAAGATATTTTGAGGGTGTTAGTCCTGCCTTTTTTTCTCCCCCTCTTTCTGTTTCTGTCTGAACCTGTTATCCTCCTGGCTTTGTCTACATAGATAGTTGCATCAAAATCTACTGTACTGAGTCATACATAAACATGTTCACCTCTTGGCCTGAAAAGTCTCTCCATACTTTTCCACTGGTGTTATGCTCACAAAGAAGTGCATACACCAGGGCTATTCAATTGGGGGCCCGCGGGCCACATGCGGCCAGCCAGGAGCTTTTATGTGGCCCCTGGTCATATTTCAAAAAAGGGGTTGTTTGTTGAAAAAAAAAACAAAAAAAAAAAACTTTTTTTTTTTTATTTCAGATTTTTTGGCCAGTGTTGCACAGTGTTAATGTTTGTCACATTATTATTAACCTCCGTTGTACAGAGGACTTGTTTACATCATTAGGCTTCTAGGATTGGCCTGAAATTTTTTTCATTTGAATAAGTGAGGACTTTGCATTTCAGATGAACTTCTAATCCTCCTATAATTTCATGTGATTGTTTTGTTTTGCTGATATAATGCACAGATGTGTCATTAATAAAGGAGCTTATGGTTAATATTTTAGTTGCTTATTTATAACATCAAACTGGCTACTATGGACTGAAATGCTTGTGCTCAATGCTTAATATAATATTCAAATAAGGAAATCTTGGTGGAAAGTGGTGCTTTTGCACAATGCATGGTTTCAAAATGAACTTGCATTTAAAATAATATTTCTTTATTTGAATATTATATTTAACATTCACAATTACTAAATCTGGAGACAATTAATACATAATTCATATGTAAACTAGATATATTCAAATGTATAATACAAATGTATTATATTTACATAAGTCATCGTCTTTGAGTGCAAAATACATTTTGAAAACCCCCACATTTTCAAATTGTGCGGCTCTCTCCATACAGTCCTTTTGCAGATGTGGCCCCCGGCCGAATATAGTTGAATACCCCTGGCATACACTATACTTGTCATGTAAATGACAGCCAAAAGGTAAATGTGGTCTGATTTAGTCATTTATTTCCTCCTTGTGTTCAGACTCGCTCATTTGCCCATGTCACTGATCACACTACAACTGAAGGCCTTATGGTTGTCAGAAAACCAGTCGCAGCCACTCCTCACCTTCCAGACGGACGAGGACCCTGACTCAGGCGAGAAGGTTCTCACCTGCGTACTGCTGCCTCAGCAGCCGTGTGAATCAGAATATAAAGGTAATGTGTTCCATCAAGTGAAGTGCTGAGATAGTCAGAAATTATATGAAATTTAGCAGTAAGTGTACTGTGTCATTTCTCTCATAAAACACGGATGAAGATGACGGCATATGTAATCGTGCTTGTTGTGGCTCCGTCTAATTCCTGATAAAGCACACTAAGCTATGGTTCCGAGCATGTAGTTGACGCGTACTTCAAATAAAAGTCACAGTCCGTGTTCTTCTTTCAAAAGTTTAGTGAAAAACTTTTCTTTCAACAACAAAAACAAAACAACTGTGCAATTATATTAAAAACAGTATTCTCGTGTAAGCACGGTCAAAAACTAGTGTGCTCTCTCAGTTACATAGCTTCACAAAAAAAACAATAATACACGTATGTCACGTGGCATATATGCAACCAATGAGAAAGCTGCAGTTATTAATATTATTAGGCAAACACCTTGCGAACTGATATTAAACTGCATATTATTCTAAATACACTTAATCAGATATTCTACAATCTAAATTATTAATCACCTTCTATACATGACAAATGGCTCTAACATATTTACATCCAGGGAGGCAGATCAGCCAGTGATGAGCTGCTTCTAGAGTGATATGACGTGGTGCCAACTGTGATATTTGAGTAATAGGCCTCATTGGTTCTTGCATCGTCTCCTAGCATTTAGTGCCCTGTGGTTTTGATGACATTATCACATGATCTGCTTGGAGAAGCACAGTGTGTTCTGTGCCCTGCGATCCTGCAGAATCGGTCGATTATGACGTGCTGGGGATCACGGCGCCTGTGACAGATCAGACTCTTGCTCACCCTTGAGGCACTCCTTGGTTATTTTTTCAGAAACGCAGTAGATTGGACAGCTAAAGAGGCTTAGCAGCAGCTGGCCTGCCGCCATTAAAAGCTCACCCACTGGGAATAGAGATTGGAGTCCCACTGTATTTCCACCTGACAGAACACTTTCTTATTTTCCTCTGCTGTCAGCCGCAGATTTTTGTGTACATATTACACAAAAATATTTAGTATTTTAAATGAGTTTATTTCTCCTCTCAAAAGAAATGGCCTGTTAATCATTTTGTGACCTGCTGTCTCTCTTGTGGTAGAAATGTAGATATTAAGTCGGTGGCGGTCGGGCGAGTGCAGCTGCGGTTGGGGGGCAGGGAAGATTGTGTTGCTGTAAGCCTGTGACTAAGCTGGGATTTGAAACCGTGATCTGGCAGTTTCACTCGCTCACTTATTAGCGCTGGGTTGTGTGACGCCTCTTATTCCTTTCATCACAATCGCATTGATGAAGACCTCCTGAAATATGTTTCTTCAACTTGCACTTGTCATTTTTTCTTAGCATCTTGTTTGTTTCTGAATTCAAGATGGGCAACATTTGTTTTCTCTTTTAAACATAACTTCAGGTTCTGATAATCTTGCCCGCTTCGGGGCCCTGGAGAGCCTGGTGAATGGCATGGCAGATGACACGTGGGACAAGGGAGAGATGAACAGGACCAGTACCATTCAGTTCCTGGAGGACGATGAGGATGAAGATGATGAGAAGGTGAGACCAGTAATCTCAATTTTAATTGCAGTAATTAGGGGAAGCATAAGAAAGTAGTTGTGAACTAACAGATAAATGGGATATGTTATGTTTTTTTCTTTAATTTTATTTTAGTTTGTAAATGAAGAATGAACCAACACTGAATTTCTCCTCTTAATTAACACCATCCAATTTCCTTAAACTTGATAAAAATGATTCCACTGTGCTAAAACTGTTATTGTCGTTTGGTATTGGTAAAGTTCTCTAAATCCATGGCTGTGTTGAGACCTCAATCCGTTAAAAGCTTTTGAGAGATTTCAGATCAGAGTGCTGACAGACTTCACAACTCTGAAATGTCATGCATGAAACTAAAAGTACCCAGAAGTGTATTAACTGGAACCAGATTTGACCCGTTTATTAATTATATGTAATGACTCAGACCTAGGAAACCATGACCCAGACAAAAACTGGCCCGGAGACAAATCTGGCTATTAAGAACTTATTTTTGGAAGTTACAAAAAAATCAGATTTTCTTTCTTCTTCTTTTTTTGTCACCTAATATAACATTAAAAGTCTATACTGTATATGTGATAAAAAGCATAAATCAGAGGGAACATAAAACATTAGAGATTTAAACAGGTGTTATGTTCTGGACTCCCTGCAGACGGTCAAGCTTTTTTTTTGTTTAAATGGATGAAAATGCCATTACAATAGTGTAAACACGATGATATAAAAGCATGGACAGTCATATCCAACTCTGATTCTGACAGTATTGCTGGAAGAAGTAATTCCTAATTAATTATCAGGAATGATGTTCCAAAGACAGAGTAGAGTGACAAATAACACCAAAGTCTCTGAGGTTTGGCTGGACGGAAGAGCCTAAAGCACCAAAGAGTAGCTGAATTTCAGGGATGGATCTTTCCGGTGCAATAATTAGGGTTTCTGTCTTCTCTGAGTTTAAATAATTGTCACACAGCCCCTGTTTGATACTGGTTGAGTATTTCATCAAAGATGCGAAACTCCAAATTCTGTGGGTTTAAACAAACAAACAGTAAAGCTCTACATCATCAGCATGGACATGATAGAAAATATCAGAGTACTGAGGGAAAATGTACACATGACACAAGACAGGTCCCAGAACAGACCCCTGAGGTATCCCACATGTCAGGCGTTTCACGAGAGCTGTTTCTGTGGAATTTCGTCAATAAAACGGATGAGTTGCTTTGAATTTTTGACAGAAGAGGGGGCTTAGAAATAGACCTGTAAGTCTTAAGCCGGGCATACACTGTGCGATTATCGGCTCGTTTTGAGACGATTTTCCAGTCGTGCGACTATTTTTTGGATCGGGACGGATTTTGACCGAATCGTTGCTCGTGCCTCGTGCAGTATATGTGGGGTAACGACGAGAGATTAACACCTCACGACGAGCTCCCGATCACAAATCGTGAGGTCGCAAGAAAATCAAGCATGTTTGAAATCCTGGTCGCTCCTCGTGATGGAATCGCACAGTTGAAGCAGCTACGACCCTCATCCTTTCACAGAGAGCATGCGCAATCTTTGATGTCACGTCAAAAACTATTATTTGTAGTTTTAAGTGTTGCAAATTCACATTACAAATCATGTTTTAATGGCAGAAAAAAAGACCGCATTTCCCACGTACGGTGCGCGTCGCCGCGTACCCTACGCCGTAGGCTCTCCATTGGTGAAACGCGGAACCATAAATCAGCCTTTAGTGTGCACTCTGCGCTGTTCTGAACACAGTTCAAAGTTCATTTTGCTGGGACGCCGGGTCCCTCCACCGAGACACAACTTTTGCGGTATGCGTTCATTGTTGTGTCTAAAAATGATGCGCAGTGCCCAGCCAATCAGAAACAGTACAGATATTTTGGGATTTTTTTTATATATATAAAAAAATAAAATTATAAAAAAATAAAGGATCCCCATAACCTTTGATTGGGTGGGCAGGACGCACGTTTGGGTGGACACAGCTCACTCCTGCCCCAGAACCGGCCTCGAGTTCCAGTACACAGAGGTCCGACGTGAGGATTATGATCGTCTAGTGAGAGCAGACGGGTCGCATACGAGCATCGGGTCGTACAGTGTGAGAACATAAATCGTGGTTTGTGAACTTTTGAACTCTATCTAGTCGTGCAGTGTGAGATGGGGCAGTCTCAAACGATTTAAAATATCGCACAGTGTATGCCCAGCTTTAAGCAGTGAAGGATGCAAACTAAGCTTTGTTAGCAACGGTTCAACAACTGTATTCTTTAGGGAACCAGCGATCACCAGTCTCCTTCTGTAGTGTAGTGTAGAGATGCTCCACTGACACATCTGTACTTGGGTCGTTTTCATGCCTAATAGTGTGAAAGACTCCGAGTTTGCGTTCAGTTTGCTTTTGCTATCAAATTAATCCAACCTTTTTTAATAATGTATTCCCATCCTCGCCTGTAGTGGCACTGCATCAAGAAGTACTGAAGGAGAAGACACTACTAACAGTGAAGAAGAAACATTGTTTATCTCTTGGTTTGTGCAGGGCAACGTCTTTTCTGTTTCCCACAATTCCCTGCATTGTAGTTCACTTCCTGCATTTGGTCCACTTGAACCAGACTGAGCTACATTTTTAGTAGTGATGCACCGAAATGAAAATTTGTGGCCGAAACCGAAACCGAAAATAATAATAAACACTTGGCCGAATACCGAACAATACCGAACATGGTTCTTCGCAGTTTTTCATTTATTTTGCCAATTTTTTCACCATTGCATAAATCAAATAAATTTGATTTAGGCATGCTTTTAAAAGAAAAAAATCTTTTACAAAATTACAAGGTAGAAAACATTTGTTGAACATAAAAAACTGAACATTTTTTAATTTCCCAGCATTTCTTAAATATTCCAGCAGACATTATACCAGCAAAGAACAATAACTTAAAATAAATAAATTAGCAAAATACATTTTTTTGGCCATCTTTGAGCTTACGTTAGGTTTAACTGACTGAACATTGTTACATAGGCCTTAAAACAATAAAAATGCATTAAAGCGCTCAGGGTTTTTTATCATTTCAAATGATAAATCAAACTTGTAGTGCTGAAAGACTTTGCAGATGTGCCCCCTCTAGATATTTGAGCAGAACATTCATTGCAAACAGCCATTCTTGTATTATTCTTTGCCACTCTAAAATACTTCCACACTGCTGACATGTTTGCACCGCACCACTTCACTCCACGCTCTTCCACGTTTGATTTCGTCATCTAAACGCACCTGTAATAGATTGATTTATGTTGTTTTGGTTCCACCTGCTGGTGAATGTTAGTTAAATTCTTATGTGGTTAGTTTTTGGTTGGCCAACGATTTATGTGGTGCGCAACAGTTACCGAGCGGCCAGTCTATTTATATTACAACGCCGTTATTAATTGTTCGGTTTTTTTCCCACTTATTCCACCGAACACCGAAAGTGTTTTTTTTGCCATTTTCGGCCGAACAATTTCGGTTACCGAACAATCGGTGCATCACTAATTTTTAGGTGAACCATAGTTCACTTCTTTGATCCGCATCAGGGTTGATTGTTGTACCTTGCACAGACACAATACTAAAACTCATTACTGATAAAGGTGTTGTAAGTTGCTGCTTGAAAATATGAGGCATTTTCTTTTCTTTGCTGTTAAGGCAGATGTAAACAGTTATTCATTTAGCATCGTCTATTACAACTCTAACATTGATCTAATATGTTCCCTTCACAGACAACACTACTTCGGCGGGCCACGCCCCACCCTGGTGAGCTGAAATCTTTGAAGAAAACAGCTGAGAATGTCCGCAACGACCTGAATGCTGCCAAAGGACTGGACTCCAACAAAAACGAGGTCAATAATGCTGCAGACAGAGTGACCACGTCTGTGTGACCTTTACCTCAGAAATGTTTTTTGCCTCCTGTTTTTCGCCATGTTGTCCTGCACAACCCCGCAGCCCACTTTTTCTTTTTGAATACCCATGAACCCTGGTGTGGCCTACCCCTCCTGTGATTTATACCCTGGGACATCTGTAACCTTACTCCACCTCTCATCCTGTGGAAACGATGATCAGCCTACAAGGGCTGATGTGCCTTCCTCTTAATACACTTTTCACAGCAGTGATCTGCTTAGAGATGCTCCTTTTTAAAATAATTTTAAAGTTTTATTTCTTTTTAAAATTGCTATTTTTAAAATCAAACTTTAGGTAGTTGCACTATAAACCCTCTTAAATGTGTTATGTATATGTTCTCTACCTTTTTTACAACACTGGGGAAAATACTTCGTTTTAAATTTTTGGGCAAAGTAAAGCAGGAGTTTATGGACCTACTGATTAAAGATTATTGTAAATCTCTTGTGAATATTGATACTTTTATACATTTTGGCAGCTCAGATGTAAATAAAAGTGTATAGCAAGTTTCTTAATCTGTTGAAGAATTTTAAACTTATTTTTTTCCTTTCTCAAACTTGGTACATCTTTCTTTATGTTCTTTAAATCAAAGCAATGAACTAAACGTCTACAAATGTCTTATTGAATCCACTGTCACGGGGTGAGTGGGTGGCTTTTGATCCACTCATACTGCATCTGTAAAACATCAAGAGCTGTTTTTGGATGACGAGTAAATTTGATTAGGTTGGCCAAATCTGGATTTAAGTTCTGCACATCTAATTTAAATGATCCATCTGCAATGTTTTATGCAGGAATAACAGTGTCATCTTTTTTATATGTACTGTCCTTCACTGCTTTGTATTTTTTGTCCGACAGATGCCAACACAGCTGTATTTACTTCCTTTTAGCAAAGAGTACCGTGCAGATTAATCATCAGTTTGGGGGAAGATTAAGGGTCTTGCTACAAAGATAATGCTCTAAAAATGCAGTTGTTCATTTAAAATGCACTTCTCAGTGTTGCTTTAATTTGATCCTATTATGAGATACATGGTATCTTGAGTTATCTTGTTTTTAAAACTGAGAAAGTGGACCAGTCAAATTGGTTCAATGGTTGGTTTTATGTTATTAATTATTTTCTGATCAAACTGCACAAAGCAAATCTCAAATTGGCTCCGGGCCTGGAGATTTGATGACTTCTTAACCACTGATCAATAAAATGAGTGCAACACTAAACGACACGCTTGTTATTCCTTTAATTTCATAAGCCAGCCTATTAAGTTTAGAGAGAACATCATTTGCCTTTTGGCTTGAGGTCATGTCAGCTGAGTTGAACGTAATATCATTTTCAAATTAAAAGAAAATAATTGAGGTATATTTGGCTTCTTGATTTCGGTCTGAAAAACAAGAACATTGTTATTGGAAGTTTGAATTTTAGTTCACTTGGGAGACGAACAGAGTCCATTTTCATACCCTTTCTTCAGTTGTCGTGTCTGTCCAACAGTGCATGATATTTCTGTAGTGCTCTGCCAGTAAGTGAAGCGTCCACCCTGCACGTGCTGCATGTTGCACTGATGATGGCATGCTTTCGCTCTTCTGTTATCCTCAAACAGTATATACGAAACTTAAGCTCTGTCTTTTTGTATCTATGCAAACAAACTCCCCGACCATTTTATGAGGTACCTCTGGTATACCTAATAAAGTGGTGAGTGTTTGTATTTATACACAGCACTTTACTTTATTCAGGTGCCTAATAAAGTGGCTGGTCTCATGTGTTTTCCTTCTTTCTCTGTAATTCTCTACAATGAATAAACTTCTGCGCTGTTCTGTTTGTGCTCATAAATGCAGTGATGTTTCGGGTGACAGTTTAAGTACCGTGTGAGAGCTTCTTCACATACTGCAATCCATTTCAAGCATGTCGTCATCTTTTACTTAGTTCTTTTTTGCCTCAAATTCAATCATTCTCTCATGTGACAGAAATTTTAAGCTTCTGCAGATGAAGCTTGAATCTTTTGAACCGAGGGAATGTAAAAATGAGAAAGTACTGAACAGAATCTGAATCTGTTGCTATTTTAAAAACATCTGGTGCATTAACAATAATGATAATAATTAAAAGTAAGTACAATTCATGAATAGTGGAGAAGGAATTGATAACTGAACCCAAAACCACTTGAATACAAGTTTAAAGACTCCCACTCTGCACTGATCCACCACTGTCACTGGTCATCTCTTTCAATTAAATTAAATTTTCAGCAACAGGTGGTGTCTTCTCACTACCTCCAGGAGTGTAGAACTCCTGACAGTAGCCCGTCCGCCAGGACCGGCTGCCAACCCTGGGCTGTGCCAGGATGTCTCCAGCGGGAACCTCAGACATGTCCTGCCAGCAGCAGCAGCAGCGCATGTGGTCATTGCTCTGTGGAATACACAAAGGAGACTGGACCAGCTGAGGCGGTGTGTTGTTTTATTGTTTTTTTAATTGAAGCGTCTTAGTTGGATGCTCACATGAATGTGTTGGACCCTAAGTTTGACTGCTGATGTTTTTCCACAAATTCTAGTTTTCTCATCGTACGATGGAATAAAGACTGAAAAAACACGTTAAACCTTTCACAGTTAGTCATTTTAACAATGTTTGACTAATTAAAATTTAAATTCATGGATTTAGTGGAATACAAAATAGCATTGATAATGTACAAAGTGTTCAACAGATTGTTACCTAGTAAAATTGTAAGCATGTTTAAAATAAGAGTAAGTAGATATGAGCTTCGAGGGAAACGTATGATTGAAAAACCAAAGTCTAGGACTAAAATTAAAGATCAATGTATTACTGTAAGGGGTGTAAATATATGGAATGCACTTGATGACAAATTGAAAATGTGCCAGTCGATTCATGCATTCAAACGTTTGTTTAAGTATAATGTGTTTGAAAAATATGAGGGATCCAGTAGATGAAACTATTATGGAATTATGTTCGGGATTGTGTAAACAATATGATTTATTTTTTTGTACTATGTTTTGTATGTTTGATCTGAATAAGTTGATCATGTGAGAAGGGTAGGCGTAAATAAGCAATAGCTTCAGCCTATTCCTTTTCGGTTAGGTCTCCTTTTCATTCATTCAAATTAAAGAATATCAGGCCTTTTTGACGAATCCCCCAGGCAGACAATGAAAGCATCATTAAAAAAAATGTTTTTTTTTTTGAATTACCAGATCAGTACTACACAGTTGCCAGTTGGAGAATGTCTGTTTCACCATCAAGTAGACGGAAGCAAAGATAGCAGGACATTTCCACATCCCAGAGGTGTTAGTGCAGGTCCTGGTCTCCGTGGAAACCCTAGGTGCCATACAGAGAACTCCTCAGTTACAGGTTGTCCCAAGTCTTCCGTGGTGACCAGGAAGAGCCTTCCTCAGGACTCACTCACCTCCCAAGTGCCATTAAAAGTAAATTTATAGTGTGTATTTCATTAATAAATCATTTTGTCAAATTATCTGGTATGAATTTCTTATATCTATTAGGAAGTGCTGCTCTTGGCAGATCACTTCTGTTTGTACTTCAATCTTTTTTATTGAAACGATTTTCTCTCAGCTACAGATCAAAGTGTCTGGACAGAGGGGTGGCTTGGGAATCAGTATTGCTGGTGGAAAAGGCTCGCTCCCTTTTAAAGACCACGATGAAGTGAGTGTGAGGGCAGCAGAGGTGATATTACTCAATCTGTTGCAACGTGGCTCATTTACCATTCACAGATAAGCGTTTGTCTCTCTGAATGAAGATGTGAAGCTGTAGCCTGGAGCACCTCATGATTGTGTTGGCTGCCTTGGAGACCAAACACAACTTGAGATGAAAATGCTGTGAGTACATTGGCATTTCAAACGGAATCATGGCCAATATGTTTGTTTCATTCCAGGGTATTTTTATTTCCCGAGTGGCTAAAGGGGGACCATCAGAAAAGGCTGGAATACATGTTGGAGATAGATTGTTTGAGGTAAGGAGGGGTATCCTTTTTTTCTAATTTTATTCATAACCGCTCCTCCTCTGACTGGCAAATACTGATACCAGCATGCAAAATATGTCTGAACCAAAACTGCATTTAAATTCGGTATTATACAATTCAAGGATTTCCAAAGGATATTCCTCTGGTGACCACTTGGGGGCATCCTAACATTATGCTTGGACTCCCACATATAACACTAATAAGTAGTAGAATCCAGCAAATAATAAAACAATAGACAGGTTATTATCTGTGGACAGACCACTTTATTTGTGTGTGTGTGTGTGTGTGCGTGCGTGCATGCGTGTGTGTGTGCGTGCGTGCCTTTGAATGAGGGAATGAGTGAGAGAGAGACAGAGAGAGAGATGCTCACTCTTTATTGTTGGGCTGCTAGCTCCCAAATACCTTAAACGTGTACCATGACCTCTGCCCTTCCAGGTCAACGGGATCGCTATGCAGGGGGCGACCCACCACGAGGCAGTCAGCGCCCTCAGGAATGCTGGGAGCTGCATCAAAATGAAAGTGCTCAGAGACCGGCTGGTAACTCGGGAGGTGTCTGATATGGACGTGCCGCAGAATCGTCTGGACTTGAGGGGCTGTGGACAGGACAGCAGAGGTCTGAGAAGCAAACAGTTCCCGCTGGAGAGTGCAGACGATCGATCGTCCAAGAAAATTGAAGTGGTTGTCTGCAATGGCAATGACAGTGTAGGTGGTTCACAACAATCACAGCGTTAGCATGATGCACCTTTTACATTTGGACATCTAAAACAATTCTGTCATCTTATACAAACTTGAGTCTGAACAGAAAATGCAAAGAACTTTGCATTTGGCTTTTATTTCACTGCAGTTAGTGTGAAGTTAAATCTTACCTAATTTTATTCCATTCGCAAATATAAATAAATCCCTGAACAAAAATCCAAGCTTTTTCTTTGTTTTTGTGTTTCAGTCTGATGCAGAGAAACAGACTGCACCTGAGCTCGACGTGGAGGTGTTTAAAAAGTCCTCACTTCAAAGCGGGAAACAGACAATGACAGTAAGCGGAAAACGCACTTTTCATAGCAACCTACGATCCTCAACCTCATTTGTTTTCTCTCCGGATACGCTCTCACAGATCCCCCGGATCATCCTCACTCATCCCTCCACCTCTGACGAAGATGTGGAGCTCTTGACACACATCTCCAGCAGAGAGAAGCTACGTGACCTTGGCAGTTTTGACAAGCGTGTGTACCCTAACCGTTTTAGCAGTACTTTCAACTTACCTTGACTACAACTCAGAGCGTCATAGATGCAGGACAAATACAATGTGTGCACTCCTGCTTATTATTTAAAAAAAGAAAAGTGGAGTATGATACTGCAGCTTCTGTAAACCTTTTGTCTCTTATTTTCTCACATTTAATTGCTGCTATTAGTTTTTAATGTCAAGGTCATTTACAAGCAGAATGAACTTAAATATGTTTATTCAAGTAGAAAAATACGGGTTTCCTCTGAAAATACATCGAACAGAGACTGAAAAGCACACTTTTGTCCAAATGAAACATTTAATTACATCAAATACAGTCAATTAAACAATGACTGAGGATACCTACCTCTTTTTCACATCAGTAAGATATTGCTGGCTCAGTAGTTTTTGTACCTGTTTTCAGCGTTCTGAGATTTGAAAAAAAAAAAAAAAAAAAAAGAACCAAACAAAGCACATGGCTGAACAGGTTGGACAGCATGTAATATTTGTCCAGAGAAGGGCTGAACTTTGTTTTGCATTTTTAAACACAGGTTACGTTACGTCTACGTTATGAGATAGATGAGGATTCATGACAATATACGTCGTGCAGAAATACCTCACAGCCTAAAGACCATGCTGAGCCAAAGGAAGAATTTTTAATCTGGCTTGCAGTGTCTAAATTACAGGTACTACATATATGTCTCCTATTATGCAACAGCTTTTATATTTTCACAATGATAATTACCTGTTAAGTGCAGACTTTCTCAATAAAGTGGATATATTGTACCAATAAGCCTTTCTTTTCTTTGGGTGGCTAGACTCCACTACTCTGGAGTTACCCAGGGTGAGAGGCGGCGGGATGGTGTGGGCTTGTTTATAGCCCCTCAGCTCAGTTGCCATGTGTTGGAGTTCACCCCGGTGAACGAGAGGGTCGCTTCCCTGCGCCTTCGGGTTGTGAAAAGGTCTCTCACTGTTGTTTGTGCCTACGGGCCGAACAGCAGTGCGGAGTACCCGGCCTTCTTGGAGTACTTGATAGTGCTCCAACTGGGGACTCCATTGTTCTACTGGGGGACTTCAACGCTCATGTGGGCAAAGACAGTGATACCTGGAGAGGCGTGATTGGGAGGAACGGCCTCCCCGACCTGAACCCAAGCGGTGCTTTGTTGTTGGACTTCTGTGCGAGTCACAGTTTGTCCATCACGAACACCATGTTCAGGCATAAGGGTGTCCATCAGTGCACGTGGCACCAGGACACCCTAGGCCGGAGGTCAATGATCGACTTTGTTGTCGTTTCATCTGACCTTCGGCCGCATGTCTTGGACACTCGGGTGAAGAGAGGGGCTGAGCTGTCAACTGATCACCACCTGGTGGTGAGTTGGATGCGCTGGCGGAGGAGGAGGTTGGACAGACCGGGCAGGCCCAAACGGATTGTGAGGGTCTGTTGGGAACGTCTGGCCGAGTCCTCTGTCAGGGACATCTTCAACTCCCACCTCCGAGAGAGCTTCCCTCGGATCCCGGGGGAGGCGGGGGACATCGAGTCCGAGTGGACCATGTTCTCTGCCTCCATTGTCGACGCGGCGGCTCGAAGTTGTGGACACAAGTCTCCGGTGCCTGTCGTGGCGGCAATCCTAGAACCCGGTGGTGGACACCGGAAGTACAGGATGCCGTCAGACTGAAGAAGGAGACTTACCGGGCTATGTTGGCCTGTGGGACTTCTGACGCAGTAGATGGGTACCGCCAGGCCAAGCGAGCCGCGGCTCGGGTGGTCTTGGAGGCAAAAACTTGGGTCTGGGAGGAGTTCGGGGAGGCCATGGAGGAGGACTTTCGGTCGGCCTCGAGGAAATTCTGGAGGACCGTTCGGCGCCTCAGAAGGGGGAAGCAGTACTCTGCCGGCACCGTTTATGGTGCTGGTGGGGAGCTGTTGACCTCGACTGGGGACATCTTCAGACGGTGGAAGGAATACTTCGAGGATCTCCTCAACCCAACTGACATGCCTTCCACTGAGGAAGCAGAGGGTTGGGGCTCGGAGGCGTGCTCATCCATCACCCAAGCCGGGTGGGTGGAGAAGTCCTGCCTCAGGTGGAGGAGTTCAAGTATCTCGGGATCTTGTTCACGACTGAGGGAACAATGGAGCGTGAGATTGACAGACGGATCGGTGCAGCGTCCGCAGTTATGCGGCCGATGTACCGGACCGTCGTGGTGAAGAAGGAGCTGAGTCGAAAGGCGAAGCTCTCGATTTACTGGTCAATCTACGCACCTACCCTCACCTATGGTCATGAACTTTGGGTAGTGACCGAAAGGACAAGATCGCGGATACAAGCGGCCGAGATGAGTTTCCTCCGCAGGGTGGCTGGACGCTCCCTTAGAGATAGGGTGAGGAGTTCGGTCACCCGGGAGGAGCTCGGAGTCGAGCCGCTGCTCCTTCACATTGAGAGGAGTCAGCTGAGGTGGCTTGGGCATCTGTACCGGATGCCTCCTGGACGCCTCCCTAGGGAGGTGTTCCAGGCATGTCCCACCGGGAGGAGACCCCGGGGAAGACCCAGGACACGCTGGAGAGACTATGTCTCTCGGCTGGCCTGGGAACGACTCAGACTCCCCCCGGAAGAGCTGGAGGAAGTGTCTGGGGTGAGGGAAGTCTGGGCATCCCTGCTGAGGCTGCTGCCCCCGTGACCCGGGAACGGATAAAGCGGGAGAAGATGAGTGAGTGAGTGAGGGTGGCTAGACAGATGTATGCATTGGGATGTTGTGGTGAAAACAATAAGACCATCGACCATCGACCACTTCAGCTCAGGGACAGTGACTCAAGGATTCCTGCTGACAGCTGGCAACATCAATAGTTGACTCACATGCTTGTTTCATGTGAAGTTGTGCAGCAACCGCTGTTGGATTACAATCTACTGTGAAATTCAACTGGAGACACTCAGGGCATTTTTTTTGATAATCTGAGGAGGAGGAAGAGCATTTAAGTGGGACAGCGGGATAGTGGGATTTTGCTTTCTTCAGGTGAAAGGCAGGTACATCGCAGGGCCACATAACGGCAAACAGCCCCACACCACCAATCATGCAGTTAACCCAATTTACATGTTTTTGGCTGCGAGGCGACAGTCCTGAAGTCGGCATTTTCATCAATAAATCCTAAAAGTATCTGCAAGTTTACAAAGGCACATTTGAGATATGATTTCAGTTTGCTATTTATTTTCTGCATGAAAAAGTTAAATTGCTAATTCCATCTAACTCAGTCTGAAACTAATGGCCCATTTTTCAAGACTGAGTAAGACCAGCTGAGACCTGCTGAGAGAATCTGGGGACCTCTCCGGGATGTACCCCACCACTCACCCGGTGACAGTCAGGACAGGCTCCAGTAGACCATCAAAGAATGAATGAAAGAGGGAATAAACGCCAATGTTCCCCTGCATGGTCCAGCTCAACGTGACTCTGCTTGATTCTCATCCTCTCAGTTTTGTGTTAAATAATTTCCTTTCAGCGTGGGAGAGATCAGATGCTTTGATAAAAGACACATAACAGAAAAAATCCCTGTTTGTGTGTGTGTAGGTGAGAAAGTGCAGAGCTTACTGAGCTTTGAGTTTAATCTTGTAGGAGTGATCACACCATTATTATCTCTGACCTTTTAGTATTTCTGTCCTATTTTCTCACCATAGTATAGTGTCAGCTCAGCTTTCGTTGAATGAATTCAATTTTATTTATATACAGTATGTGCATCTAGTGCAGGGGTCGGCAACCCAAAATGTTGAAAGAGCCATATTGGACCAAAAACAAATATGTCTGGAGCCGCAAAAAATTAAAAGTCTTGTATAGGCAACACATGCTGCATATATATCTATATTAGTTACAACTGGGGGAAGATTTTTTTTTTCATTATGCACTTACAGTACATAATCTCAAGAGTACAATCTCGAGAAAAAAGTCGAAATGTTGAGAAAAAAGTCGAAATGTCGAGAAAAAAGTCGAAATTTCGTGAAAAAAGTCGAATGTCGAGAAAAAAGTCGAAATGCCGAGAAAAGTCAAAATTTCGTGAAAAAAGTCAAAATTTCGAGAAAAAAGTCAAAATTTTGAGAAAAAAGTCAAAATTTTGAGAAAAAAGTCGAAATGTCAAGATTAAAGAGGAAAGGAAAAAGGAAGAAAACAAGCGAAAAAAAAGGAAAAAAAGAAGAAAAAAAGAAAAAAAGAGAAAAAAAGAGAAAAAAGAAGGAAAAAAGAAAACAAGGAAAAAAAAGGTCAAACGTTTTTTAAAAAGCTCCAGGAGCCACTAGGGCGGCGCTAAAGAGCCGCATGCGGCTCTAGAGCCGCGGGTTGCCGACCCCTGATCTAGTGTAACACTGACCAGTTTATCTATACTGGAGTTTCTCACTGACTAAAAACTATATCTGCATTGGCCATGTATATCCAGTACTAGTCAGGCTCTACTTGACAAGTACACTGACTAACTGGGGTAGTTGTAAAGTCTGACTTTATTGTTAGTTGTACCTGATCCCAACCCTAACTTCAATGTAACTCAAACAAGAGTGATCCAACATATTTCAGTCACATATTACTACTTTTTTTACACTGAAAAAAAAAACAGGAAATGTATCGCACCATTGACATGTAGTGTTTAGAAAATAACACTAAAAGATGTGCTTTAGTGCTTTTCCAGCCTTCAAGGGAGTAACTTAAAGAATGATATTGCTGTTACCAGCAGCAGAAAATAACCTTCCTTAGAAAACTGCTGGAATCCCCCTTAATGATATGTAGTATGGAGCTGAGTCGTTTGGAAGAAGAGCCGCTTGAGTCGCCACTGTAATCTGGTGTGGATGACTTCCGGACATCCCCCAGATGAAATGATTCAAGCATTAGTCACAGGAATTAAATGTTGGAGGCTACAGGAGCATTGGCCACATGAATTGCACCTGTCAGACTATATATGGATGCAATTCTATGTTAAAAACGGTGGTATTCATGCTAATACTAATATGACAAATAGGTATATCCACTGCCAATAAAACTTACAGAAAAAAAATACGGTTTTAAATGCTACTGCTGCAAAAGGAGGATCAGAGACTAACATGCATTTGGCTGACATCTGGAAAATCCATTAAAGGACTTCTCAGGTTTGTTGGTGAGTCACAAATCCTCATCTTGGTTGTCACTAATGTGCAGAAGAACATTTACACACCGCTGTCACTCAGCTCATGTCTGTCAAGCATAAAAGCAAGAAACAGCATTTGGCATGAATGGTAGTATTTTGCTGTCACTCATAAATCTAAAGCTCATCCATGTGCCGCTTGTGCTCTGCTGTGTGTAACTGAAGGCAGTGACTCCATCCAGAGTAAAAATACATGTAAAACTGTTTTTTTTTTATTATTTAAAGTGATAAGTGAAATTGAAAGTGAAATACGTGGGACTTGTGAGACGTGTGTGTATATATATATATTCGCCCCCAGCACGCACACACACACACACACACACACACACACACACACATAGAAAAATCCCAGATCAGTCACTGCATGGGGCAGGATGGGGTACATGGATGGATGGATATTACGATGTTTCACTGTAGCTCAGAGGAGGGCTTAACTTGAAAAATCTTCCAATAAGGTGTCAAGTAGATCATTGGAAACTTTCCTGGGAACATCAATAGATCATGGAAGGACTGTGAAAAAACTGCAATTCTGCAGCTTCAACTTTAATCACATGACAGGCACGAGCTCAAAGGTGGCTCAACTTCCCAGAAAAGAAAAGAAAAGAAAAGAAAAGAAAAGAAAAGAAAAGAAAAGAAAAGAAAAGAAAAGAAAAGAAAAGAAAAGAAAAGAAAAGAAAAGAAAAGAAAAGAAAAGAAAAGAAAAATCACTTTTTTGGTCACACTTTTAACTATTTAGAGTAAATAATACCAAGTTTATCTAAAGATATTCAGAGTTTGGTTCAGCTTAAAGATAAATAATTAAGGGAATGTATCTTAAAGTTGATGTATCCATGAGACTACAACTTCCAAATATCTGGAACGTTACACCTTTTTTGTGAAATTGTGGAAGAGGTGCCCTTGTTTTGCTTGTGTTTAAATCATTAATAGGATTTAAACACAAACACAACGCTGCAGGGCTGTTGTGCAAAGGGGACTGCACAGAGGTACATCTTAGGGTGAATGCTGATTGAATTCTATTTTTTGCTTCTAACTATTTCATAAGCTAGAATCTCAGTTTATTTTCTCTGTCTAAAGTAGATCATAATGAACTATGCAAGCACTTACAAATAGTGAAAAGATAGTTACAGAAAATAGATCATTCTTCAAGCCAAACTCTTCATGCTCATCCCCCAGGTTACAGAAATACACAATACATGTTCCTAATAGTTTTGTTTACTTCTGGTGGGAGTTTTTTTTATGAGGAATATTTCAATACACGATTTAAAATGCTGCGTATTAAAAAATGTATTATTAGGATTTTGTTCTGGCCGCCACTTGACTTAAGTATGAAAACGATCTGCAAAAGTCACATGTCCAGTGTTTAGATATGATTGGTTTGAGGTGGTTTCTACATGAGCGTGCCAAAACAAACACAACAAACATCTCATATAATAGACATTAATGATGTAAAAACATGGCCATGCATGTTAGTCATTGATTCAAAGTTATAATTTAAGATTTGCTTCATAAAATACACTCAGTGCTTATATCTAAATCCTAGATAAAAATGGAATCATAATCTTCCTATAAATATGCGACACCAGAATTAGCATTAAGACGAGTGTAGGGCCCGGGAAATGGGTCTGTGTCTGTGTGTGTTGGTGTCGGAGGTTTCCTGGGGGTGGGGTCAGTTGGGTGGAAATAGACAAGAGCAGCTGTGTCAGGAATGAAGAATGTGGTGTACGTAAAGGATTACCAGCCACTCCAGCAGTGCACTTTCACTCACTGATAATGAAGCCGAGAAGTTGATGCAGCAGCAAACCAGGAAGTAATGGAATTTGTAGGAAAAAGTAATAATTCATTATTTAAAAAATACATGTTACTGGTGGCGATTTTGATTCATCTCAAAGCTTAAATTTGTTTGTAGAGTAAATTGCACGATCCTGCTCTCTGTGCTGCCGTATGTCAGCATCCGTACACAAGGCTGCCTTTATTCATTTTTCTTCTTGCTGTGACTACAATTACATCATAGCTTAATGCCAGAGGAAAACAATTGGTGTAATGCAGTAATTGTCACCATCTACAGGGGGGACATAAGACACCCAACCCCCCCCCTGCTTATTTTCTGAATTATTTAAATTAAATTGTCAATATTTCAGTTTTGTTGTGCAGCCTTGGTTAGGCAAGAAGCAGCATGATGTCTATCATAAAAAAGATTATACAAAAAAAAGGACTGGAGGAAAATACACATTTGTCATTAGAGATGTGATTATGTGGCTGCTGCTTATTTTAGCTACCAGTACTACCGGTAAATAATGGCTAAAAAACAAACTGTAACCTGAGAGAATGAGAGCAGATTTTTTCTGGAGCTTGTTGTGGCGCGGGTGTGAACATTGTTTCTGGTGCTCATCAGACTGTTGTCTGCAAGCTATTTGTGGCTATTAGGCATCTATAAAAGGAAACCTGCGGGGTTGATACCCAGAGCAACTGCAATACATACTGAACTTCAGAAGAGGAGCTGAAAAATGGGCATCCTCCTCTCTAGATGCTCTTTGACCACATCTTTGATCACATTTGAAGTTCTGTTCATGAAACCTGGACAGGAACAGCACTTCTGGAGGAAGATGAATCCGTAGCAGCAATGGACAGTTTGGATAAAGGTCAGGGAAAGGTGCGTTTTTTTATTTTTTATTTACATATGCATGTCCAGTATTTTATGTACTTACTTCAAGGTGCAATGGTATTTATCACTTTTCCCACTGGTGACTTTTTTAGTTGTAAAAAGGTTTGACTTAAACTTTATTGTGAATGTTTTACCTCGAAAAACAAATCCAGCAGGAAAAATTGAACCAGGTTTTGTTTTGTTTGTAACAACCTCCTCATGGTTTGTGCCCCCAGCTGCTGGCACACAAACATAAACTCAGACAGTTTACAGTCACACACCGCTACTTGATACTTAACTTGCTAGTTCCCTTCACACCACAGTGAAGCTACCTTCACATCAGAATAATTGCTATGATTCTAACACAATAAATTGTAAATTGTAGGAATTAAATTTAAATTTATTCATTACTATCAGCTCTTGATCCCTCGTGTCTTATCACTTTACTTTCTGCTGCTGAAAATGATATTGATTGGAACATGTTTTCTTGTTGTGTTGTATGAGACCTATATTAACACTTGTTTATAGTCCTTTGAGAGAGAGCCCAGCTGGCAGTGATCTATATTTGTGCAAATTATCTCCTTTGAAGGGAGGGGCTGTATGTTTGTCTGCAATTAAAGTCTTTACTTAGTGGCACGCTGAACTGTTAATGAGTGGACTGATGCATGTACTCCAAAATACATTTGATCATATATGTAGTCCGAGACTTTTTCAACTAAATGTGCACTAAATAACAACGGCAGATAACAATGTGTGAATAATTCAGTTTAAACCTTTCGAAATAATGGAAACATTGAGCCAATAATAACAACGAGGGACAATCACAACCTTGATGAGAAATAAAATCTAATGAATTCATTAAGTAGTTTAGTTGAATAGTTTGTTAATTTGATAAGATAAGATAAGATAAGATAAGATAATCCTTTAATAGTCCCACAGAGGGGAAATTTGCAGTTTACAGCAGCAAAGGGGATAGTGCAAAACAACAGGCATCAATAGAAATAGTAATAACACAGTAATAATATCAGAGTATGACACACTATAAACAGTAAACTGGTATATACAATAATTATAATAATAAGAAAAATAAATAATAAGAAATACTGGTATATAAAAAATAACAGACGGATATTTACAGATGGATATTTACATAATTGCATGTTGCAGTGAATGAATGCAGTGAATTGGTGGGTCAATGTTTATGTGAGGCCCACGAGGGAGCCCAACACTGGGAGGTCTGCTTCAGAAATGATTTAGGGGTGCTTGTATTCGACCTCTGGGACAAGTCCGACATGCCACGAGGAATAACTTAGAGAGGGCATGCACACAGAGAGGTGACATGTAACACAGTGAACCAGCGCTGGCTGAGGACGGCATGACCTCAGCAACATCGCGGCTCAAGACTCAAGACGGCTGCATTTGTGAGCAGGCGAGTAGGACATGCTTGCAGTAATCGTTCTCCCTGTAAACTGACTCTGCTATGACTACAGAGGACATGCAAACAAGAGGTTTCATAATAACATAAACACACAAATATCATGTTTATGAGATGTCACATAACTATTCCAGTCAAGATGTTTTTTGTTTTTTGTTAGTTTCTTTATTTAGCGCTGATTCCACATTTACCGGATGTACTCGCAACTTGAAGCCACTCACAGTTTCTGGAAGTATGAGCTGTCGCCATAAATTAGGCAGGTGTTAAGTACACTGATGGATATAATACTCAGTTTCTTTATTTTAAGTAAATGCAGTTGTCACCCAGTTTCGTTCGAGGAAAAAGTCATCCACTTAAAATGTTGATAATTACAAGATTGACTTTTGTAAAGCAAATTCTTACGGGCTAACCCCCAACAAGCTGCAGGCAGAGGTCCCAGGTCCCTGCACAGCTCTGCTAGTCCTTCATTCATCTTTGGCAGCACTCTTTTTGGCAGAGGCACTTGAAAGAAATGAAATAAATATTAATTATCATCATAGGTTAGCATTTGCTATGGCAATTGAGGTGAAATAGCTAACTGTGACTGAAATTAGATAGGTGTCTTCAAGCAGGCTCCCATGGTCTGCCTTTTTCATTTGATTTGCAACACAACAAGCGTACAAAAGTATACCCAAGATAGTTTTCACTAAGAACATGATATAAGCCGAAGCTGTCAACTCTCACACGATCAGTATGAGTCACCCAAATGACTATTTTCTGTCAATGTGTCGATTGATGTTCAGCCTCAGAACCGTAGTTTGATATTTGTTTGTGGAGGGACTATGTAATAGTCATATATGTGAAAAACCACCCTCGAGGGGCCAAGCACTTCCTTCCCCATCCTTCAAAATAATCACTCCATTGATTTAGTTACTGGTTTGGGGACTTGGTGATACATTATCAGCCCAAAGAACTTCACTAGTGTTTTCCAGTGTCACAAGTGGTGAGTTTCATAATATCGTATTTGCCTTCTTAAACTGGTGTTTGAGTTAGTTTAATGTTTGGGAAGGTAATGCAGTATCTCAAACCACAGATACTGTTGTAGAAAGACAACGTACAGCACCTTAGTTATAAATTTGGTCAAAATTGGAAATTGGTTTTGTTTCATCTGGTTTATCTTTTGACAAATCACTGTGGCTCTTTCATGTCCAAATGCCCGTTTCAGAGCTCTGAGCATGTTGGACCTGAACAAAGTTAAGTAACTTAACCCCGAGCAAGACTGTTCAGTAAAACTCATTTCAGAAACCACGGTAAGACCATAGACAAACAAAAGGCCTTGCCTTGCCCTTTCTCATTCTGTGCACCGCCATGTTGCCCGGGGAGCTGAGTGTTGTGTAGCCAATCCCCACTGGAATAGCTGCAGAGCTGGTGGCAGATGTGCACAATCCCATTTCACATTATGTTTCTCTAGCAAAATCTAAAATTACAATCGTAATTGTACATTGTTGTAATCGTAATTGTACATTATTGTAATCGTAATTGGGTTAGTACAAACTGCCAAATTTTTCACTTAGCCTCTAAGCATGACGATTATGGATGAAGAAATTAGATTTCAGCTAGTTGAGGAACTGCAACGAATCTAAGAGCTGATACATACTCCACAAGAACAGAAACATTTGTTCTTGTTTTCAAGGCTGCGAGACTAAAGTAATTTTGTTCTCACAGCCCTGGTTTGGAACTTCTTGCAGCTTGTTCTCGATCATAGACTGTATATTATATAAGGTTTTGAAGAGTTCACGCCGCTGATAAAACAACAGGAAGTAACAGTATGGTATGAGCAATTTGAGTGATTTTTTAAAATAGGGTTATGCAAAATAGTTACAAGTAGTTCATGTCTTGTGTGCAGTAGACACAGGTCTCAGCGCTGGAGAATCATGAAGGGATCTTGACACGAAGCTGAGCTAACAGCTAGCAGGCCTTGGAATGAGGGCCATAGACAAATGAATTTTCACCATCTAAACAGTTGAAATCAACGCTTTATACCACCTCCCTATCATCTATTTATAGACTCTTACAATTGTGTCAGGGGTGTCAATTCCTTGAGCATCACTCCCAATATCTATCGACACAATATTTCATTTGTGGAGCCTAAATGCCAGACTGTAAGTGTTCTTAGAATAATGACTGCGTTGTGAGTTGTCTGAAATGGAGGGAAAATGGGACAACAATAGATGATGAAAATGTAATCTTTAATGGCCTCATTTTTGAAAACTGTTTCCTTGGCTCTCAATGAGAATTTTAAATAAGAGCACTCTGACAGTTGTCTACACTGAGTGATAGTACAATGACTGCTAGTACACTGGAAGTACAATGCCACAAAACACAAAACCAACACATAGCCTTTTCAGACAAAGTGCAGGGCTTCCTGTGGTTTATAGTCCATAACAGGCCACACAGGCTATAGACAAACAACCAGACTGTCTGTAATGGCAGCTCCTTAGCTCTGCATGCCACTAATGGAGCGGGCGTACTGCAACCAGTCTGACGTGACAAATTCCTCAGATTCGAAAATCTTCATTGAAAGAATTTTACTGGTAAAATTTGTCAAAAATACAAAAAATAAACAATTATTTAAGCTCTACATTTCCATAGTAGTTGAAGTCTTAGCTGGTCTGTTGTTGCCTAATTGGTTGGTCAGTCAGAAAACTGTATCACCTCCACCTGACTGTCTAATGAGAAAATTACATTTCATGTAGCTTACATTTAACGGCAATTCCTCCTAGGGGTTAAACATATGAACTTCTCAATGGTGAACTAAAGAATCCTAACTTAATTTACATGTTAAGACATCTCAATATAATATTCTAACAAACAATAATAAAGCAAAAATACATTTCTCAACATGGCTCTCACACACTGTCATTGCTGTGGTCAGTTAAGGGCGACCAATCTAATCACACACATGTGTTTTTAGGCCACACAGCTGCCAGCCGATGTTTACAGCAAAATCCAGCTTCACACGTTGATTCAATGGGAACATAAAAAATTACTGCCGGTTTAGTCGAGGCTGGGCTATTACAAACTGCTGATTGCTTCTGCAAGCTTTGTAGCACGACGATTACGGATGAAGAAGTGATAATGGTAGCCACTGGCTGAGCCAAGTGTCAATCATATCAGAAACAGATTTATTGCTTTATATAAATTTTACTGACCTGGTGTAAAAAATGAAATAAAATCACACCCCCCCCCAATGACGAATTAAACAGTTTGATGGCACAGGGGACATCTAGCCACAGCCCAAGATGCAACAAATCTTACTGTGTCATGAGACTCAACTTGGAAGTTCGATGGTTGGTGCTTGGAAACAACAGATTAACCCACAAGCCACTATTCACATTTAAAGACAACTTTTTTTTCACATAGATATATTCTGCAAGGGTTTCTGTATTGTCCATCTTAGAAATAACCACAATAACAGTAGAATTGACAATAATCCTACAGGTCAACATGCACATATGTCATCTGTTATGAGCATCTTACCATATCATTTTAGTTAAAACAAGACAGATATTTCATACCTCATCCACATTTTTGTTAGGTCTTCATCTGTTGCATTTACTGAATGGGAATATGTGGCAAAAATACATTTAAAAACACATCCACTCAATCAGCCACTGCCATGATACTGTGCAAGTGTGCAAAGCCTTTTAGCATCCAGCTCACATTGCCTTTTCAAACTTTAACACCACAACTGAAAGAGTCTTATGTAGCATAAATCACACAATTTCAAAGAGAGAACTACAACTCCAAAAAACAAAAAACAGACAAACTCAGAGTAAATGTTTAAACTATGGAGAAATACTGTGCATTAAACAAAAAACAAACAAAAAACAAACAAACTGGAACACCAAAAGGACTGCAGGAGAGAATTTAACTCATGAACAATAGGAATTAAGTTTTACATTTAAAGTTAGTTTGTTTAGTGCCAAAACTTATCATTAATGGCAACAACTTCAAGTCCAAATCCCATAGAGGCTTCGTCTTTGAGACACAAGATAGAGGATCTCCACTTTGTGAAGAACTGCATCAGAAAATTACAGCGAAGTTGGATGATGATGCTCTTCTAAGAAAAATTGGAAAGGATTTGCATGCATCTATCTGTGAAGCGCATAACATCAATTGAATCATTCAAGTCATCTGAAGGAATTTCATCATTCTTGAGGACATGGGCACAAACTAAATGCAAAAAAAGGACCATTTGACTGTTATCTGCAACTACGTCAAAAGCCAAGGTCTGTGATGGTATGGGCTTGTATCAGCGCATTTGGCAAAAAGTAATTTCCAATTCTGCAACAACGCAGCTATGCTGACTTACAGACCACATCTTATCCAGGGACGTATGTGCATTTCTCAAGAAATGAATGCAAAAACAGATTTTGCACACATTGCAAAAACATGGCTCGGGGAAAAAAGAGATACAACACACATTATAATCACTCTGAAGATATGTCTGAAGGTAAAACAGGATGAAACATTTTATGTGCCTCATAACTTGTTCTATATGCCAAAATAAGCTTAATATATACATATGTGTGTATTATTTGATGCAGGTCTAAAAAATGTCCATGGACCTGTGAAAGGTCAGTGGACTCAAATGTATTAAGCCGGGCAGACACTGTGCGATTATCGGCTCGTTTTGAGCCGATTTTCCAGTCGTGCGACTTTTTTTTGATCGGGCCCGATTTTGACCCAATCGTTGCTCGTGCCTCGTGCAGTATACGTGGGGTAACGACGAGAGAGTAACACCTCACGACGAGCTCCCGATCACAAATCGTGAGGTCGCAAGAAAATCAAGCATGTTTGAAATCCTGGTCGCTCCTCGTGAAGGAACTCACAGTTGAAGCAGTGCTGCGACCCGATTTGCCTCATCCTTTCGCAGAGAGCATGCGCAATCTCTGATGTTACCTCAAAAACTATTATTTGTAGTTTAAGTGTTGCAAATTCACATTACAAATCATGTTTTAATAGCAAAAAAAAGACCGCATTTCCACGTACGGTGCGGGTCGCCGCGTACCCTGCGCCGTAGGCTCTGCATTGGTGTAACGCGGAACCATAAATCAGCCTTTAGTGTGTGCGCTGTCTGCTGTAGGCCGTCAGGTCACCCACCTTTTCGTTTCATCTCGTTCCCACCTCGTGTAAATTCTTTTCACTTTAAAAAAAAGAGCTATTTATGTTAAGCATAGGATAAAAGTTTGAACTCAGATTTTTGGGAAGTATTTTCAAAATCTTTATTTTAATAGCGGGACTATTTCCAGCTGCGCCTGTGTCGAGGAGCGCGTGATCGCGCTGGACCAATAACAGCGGCCCCTGATGTAAACAAACCTGACGTCATACAATGTTGGCGCAACCTCGTCTTCCCAAATATGTAGAAAAATACAATATAATGAGCCAAAAAGTGCACAAAAATGACTAAAACAGTGTTATATGAGGCCACAATGAAGATGAATTATAAACTAAAGTGAAATAATAAAAATCGCCCATAATGTGATTTCGTTTTTATCATTGTGCTGTACTGTTCGGAACAACTCTTTTTTCTCTTCTCATTTTGCTGGGACACCGGGTTCCTCCGCGAGACACAACTTTTGCGGTATGCGTTCATTGTTATGTCTAAAAATGATGCGCAGTGCGGGAGGATTATGATCGTATAGTGTGAGCAGACGGGTCGCATCAGAGCATCGGCTCGTACAGTGTGAGAACATAAATCGTGGAGTGTGAACTTTTGAACTCCGCGATCTAGTCGTGCAGTGTGAGATGGGGCAGTCTCATACGATTCAAAATATCGCACAGTGTATGCCCGGCTTTAGGCTGATGAAGGCTGATGAATGTTAGGCCTTCCTATGAAATTGGCTCACAAGGTAATCAGCCCAAACAAATCGAAATGGCGCAGTACACAGAAATTCAGACCAACTCTGGCAATCTGATAAGATCACGATAAGACAAGAAATGTAAAAACAGACAGGTTCTTTTTCTTTTTAAAACAAGAGAAACATAAGAAGCAATGGCAGAGCAGAAGACTAATCAGGCACAGGTGTAGGTAATCAATATTGCTGAAGCAGACAATCAATCAGTGACCACACTGCAGGAGCAATTGGTTCTGGTGCATGAAGAGAACAGAGTGAGGGCAGGAAGGAAATAAGGCAGGATGTGAATGAACTTGGGGATTGAAAATAAATGACAACCCAGGGGTCTCGGACCGTGTTCTTGCAACTTAAAATGAAAAAGGACAAAGACATTCATCTTGTCTTCCTACGCTTTTATTTTCTTTAGGATTTCAATAAGTTATTCAACAACCATTTGCTTGGCGTTGTGTTTGAGTTGAAAATAAAATATTCAGGACTTTGTTTAGGCACTTTTAGATTAAAACATTGAAAGAGTTCATCAAATTAGTCTTGAAATCTGAGTGAGGAAACTTGGTCTCCACCTCTTTACCAAAGGAGATAATCATACTATTTATACATTATGCAAGAGGCTGGTAAAACAGAGGCTAAAACAATAAATCAATGTTAATATTTGGCGCTATGGATATTTGAAATGAATCCCAAACCACATGCGAGGCTGATGTGTACATCAGCAGCTGTAAATCCTGTTTTCTTTATCTCTTTGTAGTAAAGTAAAGAGAGAAAGTTAAAGCGATTTAGCTCGTGTGAGTCTTATCAGAGCCTGTTCAGCTCATATAGGGCAGCCACTCACGTCGGTAGTGGCAGATCGATATGAAAGGAGCTTTAAGTGTCTACTATAATAAGCTCTCCTGAAGACATGCAAGGAGGAATTTTCAGTGTCCTTCATTTCGTATTTAGCTGGTGACTTAATAGCACTTGGGCAAAAAGCTTAAACAGCAGAAGCCCTTTTGATGAACACATGCTTTGATTGCTGTGCTAGGGACAATTACAAAAATTTTTCACTTAGACTAAAGCTGCTAAACCTAATTTAACAGAGGGAACTGCGGTGACAACCAAGCACATTACAGTGAGCACTTGAGTGAGTTCATCACACTTCTCCTGGACGCTAATGTGTTCTCTTTTACAACCTTTTATAACGTTGCTGTCATTATAAGGGGGTAAAGCTTTTCTCTTTTACATTTTTTAATTTTTTAAACACTTTCTGCATGACTAGCCTCAGGGAGTTCAGATCCATTACAAAATATTAAAAACACCATCAAAGTAAGATGCTGCCCTGCCAGCTCAGTTTCACAGAAACACAAATAACAAAAAAAAAAAAACCAAAACAAACAGCTTTGTGTTTGTGTTGACAACCACTTTCCTTTTTTGTAAAGGACACATTTTTGTAGTTAGTTGAAGGAACAGGACTGTTTCAAGAAAAATAAAACAACCTTTTATTACAATAACATATGATGATGATTTTCAGTATCATATCAGTCTCTTAATTCATTAAAGAGAAATCTGTTCTTTGAAGTCTCCTTGCATTTGTTCACACACAGCTTTAAGTCTGGTCTTTCCAAATGACATTGGGCCTCCTTCATGCAACATGAGTAGAACCAAGCACGGTGAAATTTACACGTGTAATATAGATGTGTGTGAGTGGGGGGCAATTTAATAAGCAGTGGGAGTGGCCTTTTACATTGTTTTTTTGCAGTTTTTCTGAGCACTGCATGGTCTGACCTCGCAGTGACCTTAAGACGTCCACTCCTGGGAAGATTGGAACCATTCTGAGTGTTTTTTATACGTGAATGATCTTTCTCACTGCAAAATAATTAAACACTGATTATAAATGACCCTTTCCAAAGTTATGGGCCACAATGATTATGTTCAAACACGCTTGAATACTCCAGACCAACAAACTCCAGAGCAGAATTCCTCTTTTTAAGAGGTTGGCATATTTACTGCTGATCAATTAAGTGCATTTAGTTTGCTGCACTTTGCGGCCACTTACTCTTCTAATTTTAATGGAAGCAGTAAGGGTGTTCTTAGTTTTTCACACGCTGCTGCTGCTTCATTTATTTTCTGTATGATGACATGCTGCTGCATCTTATTGTTGATCTGAGGTTTATTCTAAAATCTGGCAAGGACCCCATCTTTTATTTCTATAATGTTCTGGCGTAAAAGGCTTTAGAAGTGAGAGGTTGTACTTTATTTCTCACATGATGGTTAAACACACAACTCTGAGCGCTTTAGTTCTTGAAATGTCTGAACATTTATGGTCATTTCAGTGGAAATGTTTGCTAATTAGATAAAACATGTGGTGAAAGGGCTTTAATCCATTTGCTGGCAGACAGTTTACAGTGAGAGTTATTTACACTGTGCCGGATAATGACGGATGATCACAGATTAGAGATCCTCTTGTGGTGGGTGTTTTTTATTTTATTATATTTTTTTACACTTGCTTTGCTGGTCCTACATTATGTTTCACAACTGCCAATCCACATCTGACAGTGTTGGTATTAAATTAGAAAGAAAACCTGTCATTTTGATTTAGCACAATCCCTTAAGGAGAGTTGAAATCTAAGTTAAAATGAAAGCAGAACTTCTAACAAATAATATACTTTGTTTCAGGTTTTCAGGTCCCCTGAGTGGAGCTTTTTGTCTAGTCTTCTTTCTTTTGCTAATTTAATTTCCCAACCGTCAGCATCAAAACTGGCACCGCAGCACAAATGAAACGCCTTGTGAAACCATGCTGTCTCTTAACAGTTTGTGGGAACATCACAAAAAAAGCTACAAATAGGAATAATGTCACATCATTTTATGAAACTATCACCACTTTTAAACAGCATCCCAGCAGAGTTATACACATTAACGTATCCTGGAGATCTGGGTTTTTCTTCCTTTTAGATGCAGCACTTTTTTTTTAATTTAATTGTGCCTTAAACATCTGCTTTTTCTTTACTTTTTCATTACTGGATACTTTAACTGTTTAGAAAAAGTTCAGGCATTATTGGCTCGGACAGAAATAAAAGCCTCCTTTCTCTAGATTACCTGGTAATTAGTCCTGACACAGTCAAATGAGAAACCCCATGCTGGACAGATACTTTGAAAGTCATACTACGGTAGTCAATTTTCTAAATAAATAAATAAGAAACAAATTTCCATTTTTGGGTTTACAACAAGACCCGTGCTGCATGAACGAACATGAGCTTAATTGCGACTGATTATTCCTCATGAGTTGGGGAGCGTCGAGGCTTTCAACGGCAGGGTGGAGGGTCCTCTGGGTGTGAGTGGGTCTGTAATCATGGATGATTTGTGGTGGGATGTAACAACACAACCATGTAATGGAGAAAGAAACTGGGCAGCCCTCAAATGAGATAAAAATACGAGAACTGAAGATTTTAAGTTTTGGGTTGAAGATGATGTGTTGATCATTTCTTTAATAGATAGAAGTCTCACTGCCTATCCTGCAAGTAATCTCTTCACTTCATTCTTGTGAGAGTATTTTATTCGATTTTTTGCCATGTGTGTAATGTGAGAATGATTTGGATCTCGCATCTGTGATTTGCAGGTTTCAACAGGAGACCCAGTTAAGACCGTTACTTTCAGTTTTGTGCCAGTCGTGCAGAGATTACCAACTAAAGGCATTCTTACTGAGGAGGAGTCTGAAGCTCTGAAAGCAAATCCAGATAAGGTACAGTAGCAGGACGCAATGTAAAAGGAGCAAAGCAATGTTTTTCTCCAACTTCCAGCTTCAGTTTGTGAGTGTGTCTGGTTGCTTGTCTGTATATGTGGCTCTGTGATGGACTGGCGACCTGTCCAGGGTGTAACCCCTGTCTGCCCCGTATGATGAGCTGGGATATGCTCCAGCAGACCCCTGTGACCCTGCAAAGGATAAAGCGGATATATAAATTGGGTGGATGGATGGATTCCAGCTTCTCTCACATGATTAGCGTGCGTGTGATGTGCGCAAAGTGACAGCCAGACTGGTATCAACAAATGACATCAAATTAGCGTGCAGTGGAGCATCATGGCGAGTGAAAGATTTTTCTTTTTTTTTTTTGTTGTGAAAAGCTTGTTCATTCAGCTCAGCTCTGCTGCCATCCTGGTTGTTGCACGTCCCATACAGCCTCCCCGGACCCCACTGCCATCATTTCGGTACACTCTGTACCAGTGAAATGGAAGTGGTACAAAGAGATGATTTCTGCAAAGTGAATGGATATGATTGACCAGTCAACCTGATTATAGCTGAACTCTGTGTGTGTGTGTGTGTGTGTGTGTGTGTGTGTGTGTGTGTGTGTGTGTGTGTGTGTGTGTGTGTGTGTGTGTGTGTGTGTGTGTGTGTGTGTGTGTTTAAATACATCATTACAAATCAGTTTGGATAGTTAGGATTAGTGAGGTTATTTCAGTCTTTGTACATGTAGTTTAGAGGTGGGTGCAATTCATCGATGTGTCGATGCATCGCGATGCGTCACGTGACGATTTGTGATCGATTATGGTCCAGTAAAAAAAAAAAAAAAAAATCTTTTTTTTTTTTTTAAATTATCCTATCCAGATTCCAGACTGAATAAGCTGCTGAATAATTTCATTTTCAAGAATGCACATTTCTTATTGTTCACTTGAAATATGGCAGATATGTTTACACTAAATACATTTGATGGAAGTACATATCTTGTTTACTTGAATTAATGAACTCATTAAATCCAGGGCTTGACCGTTTTCAGTGTTTTCCGCCAATAGAGGGCGCTCTCATGCAAGTGCAGCTTTCCCTGGTCAAAGTTAAGTAAGTCAAAGAGCAAATGTTTACATAGTCATAAAATACATTATTTTGTGTTTGAAAAATACATGTCAAATGTTCAAACAACCTTGTTATTTACTTAATGAGTGTTGTTAGAGGAACTGAGTTAATTGATTGGCTATTTATTTACAAATGTAGCCACAGATGAAGACAAAATCAATCTTGTATGGAAAAAAGCATTAAAAATCACAATAATCGAAGAATCGTGGCACCAATAATTGAATCGAATCGACAATCGTTATAATCGAAGAATCGAAGCTCCAATAATCGAAATCGAATCAAATCGTGGGGTACCCTTGTTTGCACACCCCTAATGTAGTTTCATACATCCCAAACATTCTGTCTTGAGGTTAGCACATCATACTTCCCAATTTATTATCAATCAACATTTCACTTCAACTCAACTCTCTTTTTACATTTGATGTGACAGCTATGTCTTCATGCACCCTTCATTTATTTTGTACATTAAATGTATTACTTTTGTTAAACCTGAGTCTTTATTTTAGTTAAATTTAGTTTATTTAGGATCCCCATTAGCTGTTACACTTGGCAACAGCTATTCTTCCTGGGGTCCTCAAAATATCATACAAAATACATACAAAAACATTGAATTAAAAATAAAAATAAAAATAAAAATATTGCAAGAGAGAACAATTCATTACAGCATAAAAAAGTTAAAAGTTAAATTACAATATTTTCATTGTGTATAAGAAAGTCCTTCAGTCGTTTCTTAAACTGCCTTTTATCGTTTTTATTTTATACATTTTGAGAGGAGAGTCTTTGAATGAACATCTTTTTAATGGACAGTGTGCTCCAAAATGTTCATTAAAAAGGGAATCTCATTATGCAACATGTCAGCCTTTTAAATGGTGCTTGTCTTTTGTGATTAATCACGTCAGAAGCTTGAGGATTGAAACCTCTGGCTTCTGAGGGGTAATTAGTTTCACTCTTAATTGGAACATTGTGACAAACACAAAAAGGCAAAGTCACCTGTAGCAGTAATTAATTAATTTGAGGATTGGCAAATCTAGCTAATTGATTTTTCTCTCATGTGTCTCTCTAAAAATCCTGAAAGCTTGCACCTAAATTAAGTCTTAAAAGCTTCACTTCAAATCCATCATGGTTGTGTTAAAAAAGGCAGAATGAAAAGCATAAGAAATATACACAAATATAGTTTGACTTGACTGCATTTAAACATCAAACATATTCCTGAGCGACCTCAGACATCAAACATGATGTTCTGCTGACAGTCAGACTCTTTTAGTTGGCACATGAAAGTGCAACGCAACACATTCCCATTAAAGTTCATGGGGGAAAAAAAAAGATTAAAGGCCAAATATGAGCAGAAGCCAAGTGAATAAGTCTTCAGCTGTGAATTTGTTTTTGTTTTGCTCTCTCTGACCGGTGCCCAGTGTTTTAATTTACACACACAATGGAAACTGCAGTGGCTGCCGGGGCCCAGTGTGGACCCCCTGTGATGCTGACTGCTGGAAAGCTTAATGTGATAATAGATGTTTATCCAGCATCCGCAGCATCCGCAGCATCCGCAGCAGCAGCGCTGAGTGCCTGGTGGCAGCTTGCTGTCTGTCACATAGACTTCAAAGGTCTTTTCACTGAAGGGGTGGCAGTGCGTGGCACCATTGCTTTCATGGCTTCCTCCCCTCCGATTACGCATAGGAGTGGAAGCCCTTTAGATAAAAAAAAAATAAAAAAGGAAGCGTACAGCAAATATTTGGGTACTCCAACTCTAATCAGCTTAATGGGGCCATGATATCTCCATGATAGTCATAAGGGATGGTCAGGTGCAGTGTTGTGCAAGTTCATACTTCTCATGAACTAGTTCAAAGTTCAGTTCACATAGTTTAAAAATGAACAGTTCACGTTCATAGTTCACCATTTTCATTTTGAACTAGTTCAAATTCAGTTCATTTCAATATTTTTAGGTGAGAAGTACGAATGAAACGTACTTCCCCCCCATCCTAAAAGTGTTCACCGTGTACCAGTGGTCTTCAGCCTTGGTCCTCAGGACTCCTGTACTGCATGTTTTATATGATTCCCCTCAGAACCTTGATATAAATGACTGTCATTAACAGACTTGTGCAGACCTGGATGACAAGCTGATGACGACCATTAATTAGAATCACGTGTGATGACGCAAGGAAACATGTAAAACATGCAGGACAGGGTTGGAGACCCCTGCTGAATACAATCATGTATTGTCCTAGTGGCGTTTCAACTTTATTCAGAGGCTGTAAATCTCCAACATTGTAGTGCATTATCAATTTGTCTACCTGGGAAATCAGACCTCTTGGTCTTTCTGGAACTTTTTGGATTAGGACTCGCAGATGTTTTCTCCCACTGGGCGGATGCTTTACCTCCACATGACGTTTCAAATGTGAAGTTGACGAGGCAGACGTTCGGACTTGTTTTCTCAGCGCAGGTGGACATAATTTGCACAGAAAGGCTAGATTTTTACCGTCAGACTCTTTGGGAGACGATGTGTAAAATTCCCGCAGATAATGATAAACGGATCTTCATCTGACGGCTCGCTGACGCTGCGTCTGCAACGTCTCTCTCTTCACCTGTCAAGGCTGATTTATGGTTCCGCGTTAAATCGACGGCAAAGACTATGGCGTAAGGTACGCGGCGACGCGAACCATACGGTCCACACGCCGCGTACTCTACGCCGTAGGTTCCGCGTTGGTGTAACGCGGAACCATAAATCAGCCTACATTCCTAAAGACTGCACCGGGTTCGTCGAGCATTTTAAATGTGCGCGCCGCCCGCTGGTGAAATAAGAAGGATTATTCCATAATAATTGGACCTAAACAGTGAAGCTGCATCTCACATAATCTGAACAGTTCAAATTCCAGTTCATGATCTGCAGAATTAACAAGTTCACGTTCAAGTTCTTTATGTGTAAATATGTTGCGTTCAGTTCAACGTTCTCACACAAATGAACGTGTTCATGCACAACACTGGTCAGGTGATACAGATTTCACACTGAGATTAAAACATGCTAGTGAGACAAGGAAAGAGGAAATGATGAGGTTAGTTAAAGTGCTTCCAGGTATTGTAGCAGTTGCCCTGGATTTGTTTTGCAGCTTAATCAAATACTACCTTTTTTTGGTCAACCTAATTTATTGAGAACCTTCAAAGGTTTTCAAGATGTTAGCAGAATAACCTTTCATACAGTAGAAGTTATTATCATACAGTCTGTATAAACAAGCTGAAGATGAGAAGCTGATGATTTTTGATTATTTTATACACAAAATCTAATAACACTGATTGACAAGTATTGCTTTTATGCAGATGACATTGAATGTGTTAGGGTGCAATCTCTACGCTTAAGCAAGCCTTATATTGCACACTTTTTGTGGGTTGAAAGTAGTTTTACTATTGTGAAACAAAACTCATGCAGGGCTAAATCGAAGTCCTTAAATCTTCCGTCTATACCTTCGGATTTCTGAGATTGAGATAGTTTAACAATACAGATAATTGAATGTCTTAATTGATGGTGCTCCCTCTTTAGCACCACATGTTCAACAACTGACTCAAATCGTTGAAACAATGTTTTTTGCTTTAGAATAAAGTCTGGATTTCCTTTTGAAGCCAAAAAGAAACTTTTATTCTGCTACTTTCAAGTCTTTGCCGGATTATGGGGATGTGATTTATTAACACACTTCCTCACAACGTCTACAGTGGATGCAGTGCAGGTAACCTGAGAACTCTTACTCAGGAAAGCTCATCTGCTTTGTCCCTCCATACACTTAAACACTAGCATATATTCATTTATGATGCTATTCTTGGTGTTCTTCCATCATACCTACAAACCTTTATTCTCCAAAAAAAGCTCTACAAGTTACAGTCTTCACTCCAAAGACCTGATTGTGTTTACTGTACCTAAACTTAAACTGAGATGGTAAAAAAAAAAAAGGTATGAAATAGTCGCCTCTACATTGGAACCAGCTTATGTCCCAGGTCACATGACTCTTGAAGAATTCAGGTCTAAAATAGGTTTTGTTTAAAAATTAACAGCACTATGTCAAGAAGCTAATGCTCGATCCTGGTCTTGCAATGAATGAATCAATCAATCAATCAATCAACTTTATTGTCACATCATATTACTGGTAGTAACATGGGTAAAAAACTTGTTTGTGCAGGCTCATCATCATTTGCAGTTAAAAGATAGACATACAAACAAAGTGCATAGTGCATGAATAAAAGCATAAAAACAGTATGTGGAATAAGAGGATAGAAAAACAGATAAATAGTCTTGGGCTTCTATATATGATATAAAAAAATCTTCAGTTCAGTCTTTCACAGAACTAAGTCTTGTTCAGTAATCTGTTTGCTGACAGATAAAAACTGTTCAGAAACATCTAACTTCATGCACAGACTTCAAATAAGCGGTGCGTGAAAGATCAGAAACCTCATAATCAGAGGCTTTACACAGGAAAACCATCTCAGTATCACCCATACATAATCAATATGTTTACTTCATATTATTCATGTTGTAAACTGAAAATAAGACAGCTGGAGGTAATCTAAGATGCACAAAGGTCCACGAACAAATTGAAAGCAAACCCTTCCAACTGAAATGAGATGGAAGGCAGGGCAGCTTGTGTCGCATAACCTTATCAGTGATGGTTGCTCTGAAATGAAATGTATGATAATCACATGAATTTAATACATTTAACTCATTGGAGCTAAACAGTTTGAAAAGAAATCTGTTCTTAATGTGAGTAGCTGGGAGAAAAGAAGGTGAGAGGATTTACAGCAGTTTAGGAAAACATTTCTTTACACTGAATGTTACAGGAATAATCTGGATTTAAAACAGCCCCAGCTCTATTACCAGATGGTAAAGAGTGTAAACTTTTATTATGATGCAAAACAACATGAAAAAAGAGTTCTGAGTGAGACTGGTTGTGAGTTAGAGCGCTCAGTGTATTTGAACTATGTTATAATAAATTGCTATTTTAAGCCGTATCACTCCTTATCATTTAATAATAGACTTATGACTGATTTATCCTTTTAAGTTTCTTTTAAGCATGAACAGTTATGTTATCTCCATCTTAACAGCTTCAAAGTAATAGGAAATTAAATGTCTTGCATGGTTTTCACTTGTTAACGTCCCCTGTGATGAGAGGGCTTATCACAGCTTGTAAACACTCTTTGAAACCAGATATGCAGCAGCATAAAATTATCACCTTTCCATAACTTCCATAACTAAACTGCGTTTTTGTTTTGTTTTTTATGGCATCATGGTTATTCTAATACAATATGTAAAATACAAATCATATTAGTTTCAACATAACAAATGTGCAGTTACCCACAATGCGGTTTCACTCCGGTTTTTAGCTCTTTTGTATGTTTGTATTACATTTTTGAGGTAAAGCTGACATTTATCAGTCATTCAGGCAGCCTTTCATTTCCTAGTTTCCTGTTCAATTACAGAACAGCAGCACTGAGGAAATGTCTACATTTGCTCAGACGACTGAAGGCTGTCAGTAGAAAATGGGGCCAAGTGTATATTTAGCAAGATGTTTTCAATAAATGTGAGACTGCGTGCCAAAAATGATGCTGAGCTCGTATTTCTTTCAGAGCGATATATGTTGGGCACGCAGTTTTTTATTTATTTAATTTCTTGGCTGGATGAGTTTCAGTGTAACTGCAGAAAAATCACATTAAATCCTAATTAAAGCTTCTGGGGCTCATGTTAAGTGATAGCAAGTTTATTTGAAATCTTACCGCATTAATTGCAGCTTTTGTGGCTTTGAACCAAATGGACACATTTAAAATGCGATGAATTATATATTGAGATGGCATGGGTTGTGATTTGAACTGCAGAAAAAAAAATGAACCAATCTGCTATAACATTATGACCATTGACATGAATTGTGAGTTACCTGCTCATCTTACCATCATGCAATGTTCTGCTTGGAAAACCTGCATCCCGTCATTCACCTGAATGAATTTTTGGCACTTGCTATTTACCAAAAACATTTTGTGAAGCAATCATACTCTGATAATATGGCTACAATAGCTGCCCTCTCCAGTAGGTCAACAGTAGGCACTAACTCCCCATTTATCAATCTGATGGGACCTGATCTTATCTATAGGATGCAATCTACATCCACAGAGACCCCACCAAAGTGGGTTCGCTTCGTAAGTATTTTACATATATAGTATTTTTAATTACATCCTTTTCTTTACTATGTTTATTTTTTGCTGCAGCAAATCCATGTACACACTGGAGGACTCACCAACCAGTAAAGGCATAACGCCTTGTCTGATTTTGATGTCATTTAATGTATCCTGACATAAAGCTAAAGCTTGTCAGCGGCCAGTTTACCTCATTCTTCACACAGATGTTGATGGTTTGTATGGATTTCCAAGCAGTGAACTCTCCTCTCATTTTAATTCTGAGAGTGGGTGTGCTGGCCTCTAACCGCCACACAGTTCTTCGTACACCATAACTGCAGAGTACTGCGGTAATGTGCACATGGGATACATCCTGAGAAGTTTGGTTCAAGGAGGTTTCAGTTTACCAACATATAATACTGGGAATCCCCATATTAGAGCTTTGTATCGTTAAGGTTTTAGATGACACAATCTGCACTGTTTGAGCCTTCTCGAGACCCTTGTGCATTGGTGAAACATTTGAGTTGTTGCAGTAATTCCCTTATTTAAACAAAGCTCTAACTTCCTAACTTCCCACTAACTTCCAGGAAAAGTATTTTCAATAAGAAAATGAGTATTACTTTGATATGAAACCCTGAAACAACAATGAATGTCATTTCAAATACTTGACACTTAAACGTGTGTACACTGAGCCTTCTTCTGTTAATCAGTCCTGCAGCGCATGCGACACAAATGTCAGCAGGACATGTGCTCGTTAGGGTGACCAGATGTCCCGCTTTGTGCGGGACTGCACTGCATTTTCATCACTTTTCCCGCGTCCCGCATATTGAGACGATGTCCCGCAATTTGATTGACATCTGTATTTTTTTTTTTTTTTACCTCTGGCTTTCGTCCAATGGATGCGAAGAAAACAGAGACGGCTGTCATTACGGGGCTGTTTATTTGATGATGATGCTGTCAATAAAACTGCGCACATGTGTGGTCAAGTGTGTACGTGACGTGCGTTGCTGCTGCAGCTGCGCGCCGCGTACACGCGCACAACGGTGGCGGTGCTGAAAACAGTCTTGACTCGACTGAAGGAGAAACAGGCTAAAAATGATGGAAACGACAACAAAAAAGAGGTGATGCAGCTATAAGAAAGACTGGGAAATTTTACTAAATTAAATTAAATTTACTTGAATTTTATTTGTTCCCTCCTGGCTGGTTTTGATTTATTAATACGATTTGATTTTATCAGATGTTTCATTGTGCCTAATTTCAAGTGATATGCAATTGGCTTAGGAGGATGGTTTTAAAGACGTGAAATTAAATTTATTTTGTTCCCTCCTGGTTGGTTTTGATTTCTATTAATCTGGTTTTACTTAATTTTTTATTTTATTTTGTGTTAATGGAATGCAGTAGTTGGGTTATAGCCACTACTGAGTGAAGTGTTTATGGATGGTTTATGAAGTGATCCATTAAAGTTCCTTAAACTAAATACTGTACCTGTCTTTTTTGGCTGTATGAGCTAAGGGACGTAATAGAAATGTTCATTTTTTAAGTTACATTATGTCAAAATTTTAGACTACCTCTCAGTATTGGTAATGTATCCGGGTGTCCCACATTGTCCCACACAAACATACTCTTTGTCCCACATTTAGTTTGTTGAGATCTGGTCACCCTAGTGCTCGTACATGTGAATTATATGTGTGGGCCATGTGGTGAAACCAAGCACGCCCCAGTGCTCAGAGGGGCTCGCTGAGGTTCACCCTGGCCTTCCTCGGGTTTCACTTGCTCTGTTCTTTCTGATCATTTGCTCCGTTCTTTCCCACCGTCAGAGGGTAGCTGTGTCCCATGAGAGGAAAACCATGTCAGATGGGAGGATTTTCAACGTAAAGACGCTCTTTATTGAGGATATTTTAAAGGGAAACGCAGGAAACGTAACTCAGCTGGAGACAGAACCTCAAGTAAGTGACAAATAGACATTTGTCGATAGACAATCATTTGGAAAAACCCTTGTCATGTAAGTGCAAGCGTGTCAGTTTGGCACCTGTCAGATTGTTTAAACGGAAAGTGATACTTGAAGCCTGTTCTGTCGTTATCTTAGGTGAGGGTTAGAGTTTAAATGAGTTTTAAAGGGGCTGCTCTGACGTTAGCACCTGTAGTTTAACCTGCTGGTGGAGTTTAGCTTGATCTAAATTAATGTGTCTTCAAAAGAAATATTGTCAATAAAATCAACCCATATATGTCTCTTTAATTCAACTGTGAATTGTCTAAACTTATGCCTGTGACACATGCACCAACCATGTTTCATCATCATGTTAAAGCACATCTAAATTAGACACATGCAAGCCAACACAGCAACTGGACCATATATGAGCTTTTATCAGTTTATTTCAGTTCTATTTTTCTGATTACTTCGTTAAAGTATTCTCACAGATGTGCTGCAAAAGATAGATCTTTACACTGTTAATCTACAGAATTTATGATCATCTGCTTTGGTCAGTGTTGCTTTACAGAAATTAAATGCTGTCTGAGGAGTAAATTTTAAGATGAGACACGGATAATAACACGCTTTTCTTTGTTTTGTAGTTCAAGTCTTCACCAGAACATGTGATCCTCTCTAAAACCAAAGCTTCTCCTTCACTCAGCGCTCAGGCTGAAAATACACCTAACCACATAACCACAGGGACTGTCTCTATGGGAACAGCTGTTGACAAACAGAGGGGCATTTGCCAGTGGCAACATCACAATACCCCTGGACACACCGAGGCCGGCCCTGCAAACACAGCCATGCTTGCAGAAGACAGAACGAGCCCCACAGACTCGGCAGACTTGTTCCCCACCCCGGCTTCATCCCGGGAGTCCATCCTCTCAGAGGATTTAGATAAAGAAAAGAGCTGGTTTTCTCCACAGCTTTCTACTGTAACGTCCCCTGCTTCTCTCAGCCGCACTGTTTCTCCCTGCTCCTCGGTCCGCTCTGGAGTCTTCACCCCTTCTGTCATCCAGGTCAAGAGGCATTTTCTTGCCCCGGGCTCCAGTCTGATTAACATCCCTGAAACTTGTTTCTCATCCTGCGAAAGCTTGTCCTCCTATCCCCGGCATCGGCCCCCTGTCACCCGGCTCTCTCTCCTCACTGCCATCCTCAGGAAAGGTCGTCTTCCCGTCCTGTCCCCGGCCCTGCAGAGGCCCTACACGCCCTGTTGGCCTGTTAACCCCGTGACCCTGTCCTTCTGTAACGCATGCTCAGCTGCCTCCAGCCTGGCCTCCATTCCCCTTGAGTTTTCTTCTAGGTTCTCCTCATCAGCATCTATAGACAGCCAGCCCCACATTCACAGGGAGCTCAACACAGTTCCTTCACAATTTAAGTCAAATGAGCACAACAGAACTTGCCCTCAGACTCAGATTAAAGGATGCACTGAGCAAATTTGCAACAGCGGTGAGCCTAGACGGGAGCAGGCTATTTCACCTCCACCGGTGATGAACAGAACACTCCCCCGAAACGTGCCTCCATTTTTCAAATCTGTTCATTCAGTAAAGCATGAACATTTAGGTTCTGCAACTGCACCAAACAGCTCCATTTCCCAGTTCCCTGAGCCAATGCACAGCAACTCACATATGCTTTTACAGGAGCATGCACATAACAAGCGTACACAGCTCTCCTCCCCACCACCATGCAAACCATCTAATCAACAACAGCAATCTGTGCTCCAGAACGGCACCAGCCGCTCAAATTCATCTCTCGCAAGACTCCGCTTACTATCCCAGCATCTCAAATCTCCACCTGTCAGCCCTCCTCCCTATCAGCCTTCTCAGTCATTCATCACCGCTTCCTCCGCTCGCTCAGACACAGAATCCCCCCTCGATCCCTGGCAGCACCCCAGCAGGGTGGGAGTTAGCGATCCGGGGAGGAGCTGCCCCGTTTCCAGAAGTGCCACACCTTTGCAGGCCGTCAACAGAGCCCAGTGCCTGTCCCCGTCCCGACACACGCCCATTTTCTCGCCCGGGTGGCTGTCACCCGCCAGCTCCCGCACGTCCACGCCCTTCAGAGAGCTCACCACATCCCCGTCCCTATCCCTGCGCTCCACACCCTCTCCAAGGCCGGGGAGTGGAATTTCAGACTGCAGTGACCGGGAGGGTAAAAAAAGAAAGGTAGCCACTTTGCTTGCCATATGCACGGCTTGTTTTAACTAGCGATATTACTCAATCTGTTTTCTCTCACATACTGTTCTCATGCTGTGGGGTTAAAAACAGATCCGGTATGAAGACATCAAGTGCTGTCCTGTGTGTAGCGCTGCTTTTAGATTCTGGCATTCAGACTTTGATGATTTGCGCGTCATTCTAATGACTCAAATGCCATTTAGCGTGAAATTTGTGTTTGACTCAGAAAGCATTAAAAAAAAAAAAAAGCTTAAGTTGAGTAATTTGTCATGAAATTCTAATTATTGCCTTCTTGAATTAAATTTTATCTGGAGTGAACAGCAGAACATAAGTCTGTGTAGGACAGACACGCAATAATCTTTTTTTTCCCCATTATTTGAGAAAATTAAACTTGATGAAATGTTCCTTGCTTTGAAAGAAGCCTAAGACTTCAGTACTGTTTTTGCTGCTGGACAGCTTCACGTTTGTTGGCTGTGTTGCATGATAAACAGTCTGTGCCGGTGCGAGATGAACCCTGCTCAAAGAAATGTAAAAACTAATTTTGTCCCCTGTAAAATGTATATGCATTTTAACAAATCTATATTAATTGTCTGCTTTTCTCTGTCCATCAACACCAGACACACAGGATTAAGTTGAGCTACAAATCACTTGCTGCGATTCCCACAAACACCCTTCTGTTGGATCAGCAAGTAAGTTCATGTTCTTATCTTTAATCCCATTCATTCAGTTTGTTATCACTTTAAATGCTAAAATTGGATTATACGATATCCCAACACATTTTTGCTACAGTGCTGGTTAGAATTATTGGCATTAGAATATTATGAGCAGAAATGTAAAAAAAAATTTCTGTTTTGTTTTGTTTGGAGTACCTTCGGTAACAATGATCTGCTCTAACTATGACTTGGACCCATCTCTGTTGACACTGTAAACTCTGTGAAGGCTTCACTGTTGAAACAGGAGATTTTATCTCTCTTCAAAGGTTTTTTTTAAGGATTTAGATCAGGATCCGTGGTCAGTTCAGAGAAGTCCATGTTTTCTTTTCTTTTCCATCATCCTTTTGTGGTGTTGGATGTGTGTTTAGGGTCATTATCCTGCGGTACACACACCTTTGCCTCAAACCTACTTTTCTGACACTGGGTGGCACATTTTTCTCTTGAATAAGCACCGTATTAGAGGCAACACTGCAGCGTCACGGCATGATGGAGCATCCAACACATTTTAATGTCAATTATTTTTTTAAATTATAGGCTTCATTGTGTTTTCTATAAAGATACTGTGATTTTAACTGTCAAATAGCTCTGATTTTGTTTATTCTGTCCATAGAATAGCATCCCAGAAATATTAAATGTATCTGTAAAGTTTTTGTTGATCTAAATATTGGCGTTTTTGGTCCTCATCTCAGCTTGCTTCAGTGTACAAATTTATGATTGTGCTTGAAAACCAGCTTTCGAGTTTTCTCCAGTTGGACCAAAACGCTGTTTTAATCTTTACCAATTACTGTGCTCATTTTGATATCTTTTTCTTTTCTTTGTTCCCTTATGCTCCTAGAAAGCTCTCACCTTCAGCATTACCATAGCAACTTTATTGATAAAGCATTTTTTAAGAACCACAGCTGAAACAAACTCATTTACTCTATATACTGTGTGTGTGTTTATATAAACATATATATATATATATATAAACATTATATATATATATATATATATATATATATATATATAAACATTATATATATATATATATATATATATATAAACATTATATATATATATATATATATATATACAGTAAATAGAGTGAATAAAGATTTAAAATTTGTAATTAATTATTTGTTGTGAGCCAGCTGGGATCAAAGCCAGTCCCTCCATTGATCGTGATCAGGATGAAGCAGGTGTAGAATAAGGATGGATGGATGGATGGATGGATGGATAAATAATGTGTCGTCACTCAAAGACAACAACAGTCCGTGCCAGATGTTTGATCCCGTCTGTCTGTTTGTACACACAGATCATAGATGAGGAGGTAGAGAAGGACCACAATGATTGTGACAAGCTGGACAGCAGAGCTGCAGACACCCACGCAGAGGTATCAATCCACACATCTCTTCTGGATTTTATATGCACACAAATATGTTCATAGTCATTTCTTTTTTATAGATGTACTCACCCGCTCAACTCCGACAACAGTCAGAGGAACTTTATGCAGCTATTGATGAGATACTGGCATATTCCACCCCAGAAGTGAGTTAAATTATTTAATATCAGTATTGATAAAGAATTTAAAAAAAGAAGAATAAATGTTTAATGTAATTTAATCTTTTTTTTTTAATCTTTTAAATTTCAAAACATCACTATGACCGCAGACCACAAAGTCAACAACTTCCAAAACTGGTGTCCAGGTAAAATATGTTTCCTTAACGGCATGTTACCAGCAACGCATGTTCATTGATTCTCTGCTGAAAGTTTGATGAGAAGATCAAGACTGCACTTATATCTGAGTTAAACATGGAGATGAAGCAGGAGCCCATTTTCTCAGCGAACACAACAAACACCAACCTTGTGTAAAAACAGCTTTGTGTGGTCAATGCTCTATTTACAACAAGAAGAGCGGATAAGATACTTTGATAATTCACAAAGCCAGGAAAGAAATAGCTTAACATGTACCGGTAACCTTGTCGTTTGAAATATTGATGGTAGAGCTGTAGGGGTCTGTGTAGAAGGATTTTGTAACCTTCAGTCAAAGCCACAGAGGCTTAATCCACAGATTTTAATTCTTAGCTTTAATGTGGTGGTATTAACATTTAAATAGCCAATGTCGACAGTCAAGGGGTAACAGGCCAAGGCCAACATGTTCAGCTGCTGTGCAAAATGCAATCAACCCCATCCTGCAGGAGGGCAAAACCATGTGACTTGTTCGAGGTGAGCCAGGCTTGGTCATCAGGACCCTCAGTCCTGGCAATGGCTACTATATTGATTAATTGAATCACTGGATGTGTCCCTGGGGAGATGTTTCAGGCACGTCCAACGAAGAGAAGGTCCTGAGGCAAACCCAGGACATGCTGGAGATATTCCTATATATAGAGACGGCCTGGGAACGCCTTGGAGTCCTCCTAAAAGACATTGGACTGTGTACCCTAACCCCCCACATTGCAAGAACCCAAATAAGCGCGAATGAATGGATGGTATTAACATCCGATTTCTCACCAATGGCATTCAAACAGTTTTGAGCAAATACGTTCAGCTAGAATCACATTTTGTTCACTAATGAAGAAAAAACTAAAAGCTAAACTTCTTGAGACACACGGCCACACAGCTCTGTTTGCTTTTGCCGAAAACACAAACTAGAAGTGGGATAAAAGTGAATTCTGACCACGTAATCATCAGGACACAAAATGAAAAGAAATCTGTTCATTATTCATCAAAAGGGAGAGGCTCTCGAGGTTTCCGGAGGAAATAAGAGTGTTTCAAAAGAGCCCTCCAAGAGACGTCTGCGTGCTGTGAATCAAGATGATTGTCCAGGTTCAAAAGTTGTGAAACAAAAAGTACAGATTTTCGCTTTTCAAAAGGATAGAAACGTTAAAACTTACAAAACTTACAACGAAAATGCAGATTTTCTTCTTTTTAATTCAGTTAAATAAGTACTGGGAGTCCACAAAATGTGTCCGCCAAGTACTTCTTTTGATTATTCTCTGCTTGAAAATAATTGAGTTGAATATGATTTTAAAATGGAATTTGACGGTGTTTGCCCAAGATGTGCTGCTTTTTTCACCTTTCCTTTTACATTTTCAGAAGAACAACAAGGCAAAAACATTGGGGCGTGAAACAAAATATGTGAGTATAAGACGAGCAGTCTTGTTGAAATTTGTACCTTTAAACATATCTCTTCTTTTTTTCGAAATACTTCTGCGTTATCAGAGACACGTAATGTCTTGTCTTTGTCCAGGCATCTCTGTGCAGCCTGCTGCCATCGGCCAAACAGGTGAGAAGGGGGATGGATCCTTTAACAGTTCATAATGTTTTGATAAACCTCTTGCTGTAGGTTTTTTAAAACTGATAACATAAAGGCTTTTGCAAAGCTGAAGATGAGAAGGAAACACCTCACTGCTGTCAATCTCTCAATCTTTGCAGAAAAAACCCGGGATCATTCGCCCGATGACGGCCATTCCAAGACTGACGCTAAAGGATGAAGCTGAATTTTGTCCAAATCCCAGGCAGTTTGTCAAACAGACCCTTCAAGACAAGAAACAGGTAAGGTGGTTGCATACACACTAATAAGGCATGACTCACTTGCAACATCACTTTCTTAGCTGATGGTGTTAAAAGTCTCTGTGAGTAAGTCACATGACCTCTTATAGGCAAGGCAAAACTGACGTTGCATATTTGTTTTCATCATTTTGAAGGGAACCATTTGATGAGATGTTCATTGTTATCGTTGTAAAGGTTTCTGTCGAGTTGATTTTGTTTCACAACTTTGTTAAAAAAAACGGTGTGGTTTTGTTAAAACAAAACTGACACTGTGGTAGAATTGCTGTTAGACTCTAACTCAGTAGTGTGATACATCTTTATAGTAACAAGCAGGAGAACAATAAAAAGCTATAAGAAAAGAGGAGGAGTGCAAGTAAACTGAGCAAGTATGACTGAGCTCCTGCAGTTTGCAGGTTTGTGGATTTGTAAGTCTTGCACCCAGCAACAGCAGACCTGTTCATAAGCTTTCAATCACTTACAAGGTTTTGAACTCTGGGGTGAGAAATACAAATAAAAAGTACAACAATTTCAAGTCGGCTTTTTTGATTCCAAAGGCTAAGTCGCAAAATCCTAGTGTGTCTTATGTCTTTTAAGTTCATTTCTGAATTGTAGCCTCCTATTTGGCAGATGGCAGATAAATCTCTGCTGAACTGGGAGATAACTTCAACTTTGTGTAAAGTTAAACCAAATACACGCTGAGCATATTGTCTGGACCTCTGCAACCACATTCAGCTTTATCGAGGCTGCGCGTTACATTTCAAATAGTGTTGTTTAGGTGGAACTGTGTTAAAATACAGCTTTCTTCTTTCTTTTTTACTGTTTATCTTTGACATGGAAGTAATTACTTTTACCATTAAAAAAAAGAAAAGGAAAACGCCCACCCCTGCCAGCATAAACCAGAAAAGAAGAAATAGAAAGAAAAGAAAGAAAGAAATCAGAAAAGTAAGCACATCTGAACGGAACTTGACGCTAAATCAAGGAAACAGCAGGTGGTAAAGGGTCAACAGGAGAAAGATGCATCTCCCACGAGATGTTTGTGTGATTCAGGTGTCAAACTTTGGACAAAAGGAACCACTTTATTTTGCACATAACACATAAATGAATATATATTATATTATATGTTTTTTTCTATTTTCCTATTGAATGCAAAAAAAGGAAAAAAAAATCATTACTTGGAAGGATTTGAACTTTGAAGCAGTTTTTAAATGCAAATCGAACAAAACCCTGTTATGAGTGCAGAGTGGAGGAGTTTTTATTGATCATTTCAGCCAACTTCTGCATATCAGTTATTGGATTTCCAGAAAGGTCATCATATGTCTTTAAGCAAGTGGGTCAATAGTTTCGTTTTTTTAAGAGGTTTGAAAACATACAGAATCTGTATGTTTTCAGCCAGAATCAAACATGTAAAGGGAAGTGCATCTGATGCACTTCCCTTTACATATTTGATTCTGGCTGAGGCTTAAATATCACAACAACTCAGCACGTTTTAACTTGTTTATAGTTCAGAAAGGTGCTCATAACGGCAAAGTGAGGAATTAAATTTCCCTCACAGAGAAAATTAATTTGTAGGTGTAAATTGTAAGAAAACTCCAATATGTAAATGCGATAAACTATGATTTCCATTTTTCGCTGGCTTGTCTTTAGTATCAACCTTGACACCATTGAGTTGTTATTTATGTTTTTTAGGGCCCAAGCACTTACAGTGCGAAGGCCCTATTGTATCTGTAGGAATTTTTTTTTCTTTCTTTCTTTTTCTTTTTTCTTTTTCGAAATGAGAACCTGTTTGCCCTCCTAAACGTGCCCCAAAAGTCACCAAATTTTGCATGCAAGCCAGGCCTGGCAAAAAATTGGATATTTAATGGTTTGCATTAATGGGCGTGGCAAAATGGCTCAACAGCGCCCCCTAGAAAACTTTGTGCCTCAAGCCCCACAATACGGTTTGACGTACATGCACGAAAATCGGTAAAAACTTGTATCATGTCGCAACTTAAAGAAAAGTCTCTTGGCGACATGGCCGAAACCGAACAGGAAGTCGGCCATTTTCAATTAATCGTGTAATTTTGGCGCAATTTATGCCATTCCTTCGGCAGTTAATAGGGGCCGAACCGTTACGTGCCCCCAGGTGTGTTATACATCAAAATGTGCGTCTCCATCCTCCGACGACGCGCTTTACTTTTCTCAATCAAAAGCATTACCCTGGCGACGGTAGACGCCAAAAAGCGCGCCCCCCCCTTCATCTGATTGGTCCATATGCGATAGTTCCTACTTTCTGCCATAACTTTTGAATGGTTTGACATAAAGACTCGTGGGTGGTGTCATCGGACTCGGTTTTGAGTCCTTGAACATAATTGGTGCAAATTAGCCCCACCCCTTCTTCTGATTGGTTGATATTTTATAATCCCTATTTTCTGGCATAACTTTTGAATAGTTTGATATAGAGAGTCGTGGCTGGTGTCATCCGCTAAAAGTCCAGGCCTGAAGAATCTACATGCAAGTCATACAAGCGCTTCCACTGCAGCCTGAACGTGCACAAGGGTGCGAGGGTCATCGCTGTTTGCAGCTTTAATTTTTCCTTTTTTTCTGTTATTTCAGGGGGAAAATATGAGTTTTGAAAAGGCAAGGACACAAGTTTATGCAAGCTTGAAAGGGAAATTGTTGAGAGAGGAGAGGGCGCCTGAAAGAAGACCTCCATTCTCAGCGTGTGAGCTGCACATTGAAGAACCAAATGAGCAGATCAATCATCGTGGCAAAGAAGCTTCAACATCCTTTGTTACTACTGAAAAGCGTATAGAGGCCTTAGAAACCCATATCTAAAGCTTTCAGCTGGTTTTTTTTTTGGTTATGTTTCAGTAAACATGCATCTACTAAGACAGAAACCTTCAAAGCCAAAAAGGATTAGCAAGTGAGTCTGATGAAAGCAGGCTTCGATTATTATTATTTGCTTAACTAAGCTAATTAAGCTCTGTCCACTTGGTCGTCAGTGACTTTTTAATGTTTTCTTCTGAGTCGTTGTGTAGAATTCCACTTACCGTGGAGAGCTTTAAATGTAATCGACAGCCTCATACTGTATATGATAACAGAACTGACGCCTGAGGCTAGAGGCTGTGTAAGAAACAAGTTTGTCCAACATCACAGGAAGGCAACTGTAACCTTCCAAACCTGAGAAGATGACAAAAGGCTGGCTCCAGAGGGTGAGATTTTATCCCTTATTTTTTAAGATATCACGTTACATGTGTAGACATTCCCTTCAGATACGCCCTCATATTGCTGCATCAGGGTGTACGCATACTGCATATTGTGTTGGGCAAAACATTCTCCGCTGGGAAGAGTTAAATATCCTTGTATTTTTATGATGATTTTTACTGAGTGTTATGAAACAAAGAGCTATAATTAAGTTATCTGAGAAACCATATTTATTTTGCCAATGAAAAACAATCAATTAATTAATATTCTGGACTCTACATAAAAAAAAAAGAAATAAATCCCAACACTGAAAAGAAACATACACAGTCAATGTTGAGGAAACTATTCAGCATCGTGCTCAAAACGCAATTGATCAGACAACTGGACATTTGAAAGCTGGAAGAGGAAGACGGTGCAAGATGAGGACAAACACTGAACTCAGTATTCCCTCTGATATCTTTCAGCAGAGGAGTGATGGTAAACCTCAGATGTACATTATATTTGTGTGTATCAACAAGCACAGCTGTCTAAGAATATTGTGTCAGAATGTCAAATTGTGTACATTATTGGGATTTTTTTGGTTATTCATACTAGATGGGCGACATTATCATCAATCTGGCTGGGTCTGTTGACTGTAAAAAAAAGAACCTTTGGAGCTAATCAAACATTTGATTTGCTGCTCTAACGGAGCCGACTGGCATTTCTAAACGAAGCAGCATGGCCTTATCACAAGCTCGTGACTCAGTCGGGGCATGTTAAACATGAAACAATGTTATTGTGTATGATGTGTTGTCTGATGATTGGGTGTGCGGCTCGAATGCATGGCCAAGCAAAGCAGAGGATAATGGTGGCTTTATCTTTTCCTAATGTCTCAACGTCCTGTATTTCAGCAACATGAAAGGCTCTTATAATTTTTTTTCTAAATATGTCCTTCTTAACTCTTTGAACTTGAAATCAGAAAAAAAGGCTTTAAAGAATGTATCACTGTTTAAAATGTACATTAAGGAGAGAAGAGTGTTGTAAGAGGAGGTTTGCTACAGGAAATGTAGTGAAGACAGATCTGGGATCTGTAAGGGAGCATTACACCTGCATTAAACTGAATCAAATGTGAATATTCCGCTTAGAGGAAGCAGCTTTGTCACAGGTCACGTTTATATGACTTCGGTTCAAAATGGTGGCCGTGGAACAAGTATGTCTCACTTTGTTAAATACCTGTCACTATCATCTCACCATCGTCTCCTCTCTCCTCGAGTCTGACCTCACCACCGCTGCTCGCATACTGGGAGGAGCTAAGATGAAAGGAGTCGAGAAGAGGAGTGGAGGATGGACTGACAGGAAAACAAGATAAGGGCTGTGTTGGACAGTTACTGAAAAAAAGTAAAGAGCTTTTGTTCAGTAAACAGCTAACTGTGACAGAGGAGCTTCCAGGAACCCACACATGTGAACAAACGTTCAACTGCTGCCATATCCACTAAATTCTGCTATGCCCAAAACAGAAAAAGAAAAAAGAAACTCCTTTCTTTGTCTTTTCTCTTTTAAGTTGTTGCATTGATAAACAGCCAATATCGCCACTGTGGTAAAACATAAAATTATGTTCCTTTCTCTAACAAAAATGATATAATACAATTATATGTTCTGAAATGTAATGCTGTATAATAAAAAAAGAATAAATCTTCTCTGCTCAGAGTTTTAGTTCCCTTAGCATGTTTCGGTTCAGAAAAACAAAAACCGTCTGCTGTCTGGAAAATGTGGCACGTAAAACGCAACAAACACAATACGGGGAGTGTCTTGAATACCAGAGGCTCGTACTATCACCCTGATTCATCATCACTTCTACGCTCCTACACCTAGACGTTTATCAGTGAGATCACAGTGAACCAGTTGAGTGCAGGTCACTGAATTGGGTCTAAATTGCACGTTGGGTGTCGTGCATCTGGTGTCTGACCGAGACAGTGAAAGCAGATGTAGAGAAATATTTTTTGAACGGTATATAAAAAAGCTTTTAAGTTTCAAGTTAACTTGTGATGAGATCTCTTCAACTCAAACGCTGCACATTGGACACAATGAAAAAACCATATAAGCTGCAAAACTAAGATGAAATATTGGAGTAAAATTAGATTCAGACATGACATAAAGTAAAAATGTGAGGTAAGTGTAGAGGTAAATACAAATGTGGTGATGTGTGTAACTGTGTAGGTAGTTCAGTGTTTCTTTACTGACGTCATTAGCCTGATGGCTTGTGGGTAACTGAATCTGCCAGTCTGGGTCTGAGATCAGAGAGGATCTGCAGGACCTTCCACCTGAAATGCTGTCTGTCTGTTGAGATCCTGGATGGCTGCCAGTTCAGTTCTGGTGATGCAGCGTGTCCCTCTGATCCCTCACTGCTCTGTGGTCTGGAGCCAGGGCCGCCGCAAGGGATGTGCGAACCGTGCGACCGCACAGGGCCTCGCGCCCCAAGGGGCCTCGCGCTATGGGCCGTTTTTTTTTTTTTTCCCTTATAAATATCAACAGTCACGTTCCATTACAGACCTAAATGTGTACTAGTCTGTGCATATCAATAAATATATGTGCAATGATGCACGTGTCTGTTGTTCAATACAACTGATCAGACCAAGCGCAGACACAAGGTGCTCTGATCCAGACGGGTGGAGTTGGAACAAACTGTCACACAATGTCGAGAGAACGAGACAGAATCAGGAAATTTCGATCAGGGGATGAAAAAAGAAAAAAAACTAATGAAAATGGAAGAGTTTAATGCCTCTCTGAAAGGCTCGTTTGATAAATTTGTTACAAAAATCACCGATCCGACCGGGTCTCAAGAAGCAGCGGGGCCCCGCGTCGAGGCAGGCCAGATGATGATGAGGCAGGGGAAGGTATCCTGTATTTTAATTGGAGAGTTAAAATTACGCATATAGACACCCGATCCGATCCGACCCGAAAAACCCCAAAAATTTTGCCCCCCCCCCCCAGCCATTTCGCACAGGGCCTTGCAAATCTCCCAGGCGGCTCTGTCTGGAGCATTACGACTAGATCATGATAGAGCCAGACAAAATACTCTTGAGAGTGAATTGGTAGAAGCTGGTGAGTATTTTGAAGTCCATGCTGATTCTCTTCACTCACGGTAGAAAGAACAGGACAAGGTTTTTTGTATAGCACAATTCAACACAAGGTAATTCAAAGTGCTTTACATCAACATTAAAAGCGGCAAGACACAATTAAACAGTAAATAACAAATAAAATGAAATAAAATCATAAGAAAAGAGGTAAAATAATAAAAAGCACAAGTTGTTTGAAACCCCGTCTATTGCTTTTTGATCACATCTACTGATGAGCTTAGATCCTCAATGATGTTAATCACCAGGAAGTTAATCCCCGAAGGTTCCTGTAGTCCCCAGTGAGCTCTATATTGTCTTGTTGACATTGAGCAGCTCTTTGTTGTAACTTCCTTGGTGGACATTGGTGTTGACCGTCATTGTGGACAGGGCGACTCTGCCGATCCGTACCACCCCTGACCTGCCCGTGAAAAGTCCAGGATCCAGTTGCATCATAGGCCCTGATGTCCAGATCACAGAGCTTTGTGACAAGCTTGGATAGAATTTTGGTGTTGAAAGCCGAGCCGTTGTCAATAAATAGCATCTACACTTGTATGTTCTTCTGCTCCAGGTGGGAGTGGGATGTGTGCAAAGCAAGCACAACAACACATCACATACCCTGTAATCAGCTGACTTTTTTTCCCCAGTCTTGGTCGTAAATGGGGAAGCTCACAAGAATGGACGGTTGAGCCAGCCAAAATGAAGACATTATAGAATAATGTCTCACTGGAAAGATATCCTGGCCAAGGTAAGCCACCTAACCTATTTATTAAAAAGGTCTGTTGGTGTTGGTTCCAGATTCTGTATTTTGTCCAGGAGGGTCTGGCTGCTGTAAGTGGTCAGTATGTTGCAGGTTGTAGGAATGATTAGAAAGTAATGCCCAAAACATGAGAAAAATGGAAATTTGATGAGGACTGAGTGACAGCAGCATGACGCTGGTGAGGATGATGAGGATTGACTGATAATAAAGTGAGGCAGGAGGAATGGACACAAGAAGACTCAAAACGAGGTCTGAAATAGTCCAAATTCATTTACAAAATACAGCTGGAAAAGTGAAATCTCAAACTCAGATAAAATGACAAGCAGGTGTAACCGATGTATTAATTTAATAGTTTACCAAAAGTCAGTTTCTTATTTTTGTTTTACATTTTGTTGTTAGTTTCTATGACAAATTTCGTTATTCTGTATTTTTGTAAGAGAGCTTTTATTTTATTTCATGTGAGGTCCTGTTGTTGCGTGCAATTTCTCCTCACTGGCTGTTAAAGGGCTTTCACATAGAGGGCGCACAGCAGCAGCACATACACAATGGGAAAGCCGGCGGCGGCCGCCGCTGTGCGCCCTCTATGTGAAAGCCCTTTAACTTTAACCCTTTAACCCTTGAGCAAGGGCGCAAGGCTCTGCCGCCGAGCTCGGCGGCACAGGCTGCCGCTGCGAATTGAACATTTTTTTATTTCACTGTGCGCCCTGTGAGGACATCTCGGCGGTGTCCAATAGGAGAGAAGGTGGTGGAGGGTGAAAAAAAACTTGCAGGTTATCAGAGACGATCAAGATGGAAGAAAGAATGATCTTGGCTGTGAGTTTCTGTGAGGAGCTGTGGAATACAAGACTGCAGGCCTATCGTGACATCATTAAAAAGGGACAAAAGTGGAGAGAAATCTCCCAGAATTTGGACATACCTGGTATGCCGCCCATTGATTGGATGCAGAGACTCCGGTTCTTTTCACTGATGTTTATTGTCGCCAACAACACCGTAGAACTAAATGTTCAAGTATAAAATAAAAGACAACATCAGTTATTGCAGTAGTCATAGAAATATATGGCTTAGCACCGTATTTAACAATGATGAGAACTAATAATACAGAGTCATTCCCCAGTGGCAGTCCCTCAGGTCATTTTATTTTTTTATTTAACCTTTATTTAACCAGGCAAGCAATTTAAGAACAAATTTCATATTCTTTATCAAACATTTAATAAACTTAATTTATACATTTATCATCTCAAACATCGAGTGAGAAAACAAAAAGAGGGACACGAACTCACAGATATCACCCATGGATGTATTCACCGCAGCATGTGCTCCCAGGTCTCGATGTGTAGCTTACAGCGATAAGACGCTACTTCCGGTTTTGCGTCATTTCAAAATAAAAGCATGTTTCAAAATAAACTCCAAAAACGTCTGCTTTTACACCTGGTGTGTTTAAAAGTGGTAGAAATGTGATATTCTTTTGCTCTTTTGACAATAAAGTGTTAGTTTAAAATAAAATATAGCATTTCCATGCCTCATATCAGGATCATTTGAATCATTTATCAATATATGGTTATGAAAAGACCACATGTCAATACTTTTGTAAACTGAAGCACATACTTTACTACATGTCCACTCAGTATATCTAAAAAATTACTGACATGAGCTAAAAAACAACAACATAGTTCTGAAAGGTTTTTTAATAAAATATGTTTTTAACTATTTACAGTGGATGACTTGAAGAAAAAATGTAAAAACTTGAGGGAACGATATATAAAGGAGAGGAAGGGAGGCCAGGCGTTCAGTTGCAGTGATGGGCTGCCTGAAGTTGTTTGTAATCCTGCTGAGGCTTTTCTTTGAAGCAGGGACAGATACATTTTTCAAACCGAGCTGTAGCTACTGTACGTCCAAACGAGTGGGAAAACGGCGCCAGACCGGAAAAACTTTTTTTCGGTCGCCAAGCAACTTGCAACAAATATGTATGCGATGCGCGCATGCGCGCACTGCTCTGTGCCGACTCTGCGCCCACCTTGTGCCGAGTCTGCGACGAGTCTGTGCCGAGTCTGCACCGAGTCTGCAGCCACGACTTAGACCGACTTTGCGCTGCGGTGTGTGCGGCACAAACCGCGTTCTATGTGAAAGCCCCTTTAGCCCCGGAGAGGAGAGGTGATCCTGTAGGTAATGTAGAAAAACTGTTAAACACACTCCACATTCGTTCTCTGTATGGGTTACGGGTTATATTTTGTTACTGTACTGTTCACTACAGGTACATGTTGTTTTTTATGATGTATAGCACTGTTATATTGCTGGTTATGTCTAGCTAAGCTAACTGCAGTATTGAGACTGTTTCTAATGTAGTTTGTCATATACCTTTCTTTTAAAGGTGTACATTGAGAGGATGAGTCTTGGGAGTGCTGTACTGATTTAAATGTGTTTTGCACAGAAAATAAGCCCGCCAAAAAGACCAGCAGTTGCCCGCCTTTTTCCTCTACACACACACACAACGGTTGCAGACCGGCTACACAGGCAAAGAAAAGCAACAATGCAAAGACATACGGGAGTAAAGTGGTTATTTAACTCACCCACAATGGCATGTTTTCAGTGAGTGGAGTCTGATTTAACAATTTAACAAACACTCTTTCAAACAGATGTGTGAGATGCAAAACTAATGAGTAATTGATCGGCACTACTAACTTACAGGGACAGTGTTCACACCACCTCCAATTTTAGCTACTCCTCATTGGGACAGCGAGAAGTGCAGAACATAACTTGGAATGTCTCCTCACCAACTCCACTATTTCTTAAAAAGAAAAACACTCTGACACTGACTACAGGCTTACTTTCAAAGTTTCCAAAAGTAGAACAGGAGGCAGATCCTTCTGTTATCGGGCTCCTCTCTTATGCAAGAAGCATCTCTGCATTCTGGATGTAGGAAAGTAGGAGATTAGTCTTGAAACTTTGTTCTCTAATAAAGTTAAGAAGTTAGAGCTGCCTCGGATTAACCTGAGAAATCCCATATTTTATGCTGCTATAGACAGATTATACATTAATATATACTGTACATATACACAACTTTATCAGGTGTACAAGCTGTGCCTGTGAATGTATTGCTGGCATTTTTTATATTTATTTATTGTATTCCTCAGCAGGTATTCATGAACTGATGTCTTGTGCTGGTTTGTGTCTGTCCTGTCTTGCTGGTTCTAGTGGAGGTCTCTGTTAAATTCCTCTGCAGCTGCTACCCCACGCATGCTTTTAATAAATGGCATTTTATAAACACTGGACTGTATGGAATATGAGTTAATTTGATAGAACTGAATTACTTCATTAAATTTGACTTGGATTTAATACAGTCACTTTCTCTGCAAAGTGCCCTGAATTAACTTTGTGTTAACTGAACTATATTGGCTGAACCGAGGGAATACATATAAACAGAACAAAAAAAAAACATGTAACCTTTAATATAAACACTTGTGAGTGGTGATTTACAGTCTCTATTACAAAAGTTTTCAGTATGGAGGTTCTCTTTCAAATTACATTAGAAGAAAAACAGATTTGATGGAAACATATTGAAAGAGCAGAAAGCCAATCAATAGCATCATAATATATCTTGTACATCAAAACATGAGGATCTCTTAGGGGGGTCGTTCTTGCAGCAGAGACACAAACATAAGAAACCTAGAAGTAAGGCAAGGCAAGTTTATTCATATGGCACAACATTAAAAACATTAAGACATTAAAACATCACCATATAGCAAGAAATGCATGATTAAAAATGAAAAAAAAAAAGAAAGAAAGAAAAAAGAACTATAGATTGAAAGTATCTGCAGATTTGTAGCTTTATTCAACTGCAGCAGATGAGAACAGTTGTGTCTTCAACCTGGATTTAAATAAACCGAGTGTTTCAGCTGAAGTAGAGCATGTTTTTTCAAACTTGTAGTTGAACTAGAAGTGTTGTTTTGACACAAGAGACAAACTTACCGTGGCAGACTCAGTTCATGGACAAGAACGGTCCATCATATCCTAAAATATTCATCTTAGAGTAGCTACTGTGGGAAACAATGAATCAAATTCTCTTGAGCGTCTTGAGCTGTCTGAGACAATACATTTTCAAGAGCTCGGCATACGCCTTTTAAAGTTTGGTCCAGTGGTCCCCATACCTGGAAATTCATCAAGCTAGAAATAGTTGTGACTACGTTAAACACCTGAACGAATACCACTGTGGAGAACAGTATACAGCTATGCTAATCAACATTTTCCAGAAAGCTTTGTATAATGACAGATTGTTCAATAGGTCCTGTGACATGGTGCAGCAATCTTCTTTTTACAGGATAATGCTGCTTTTGAAAGGAGAGCAAGGGGAATAGGCAATTCAGCTGAACTGAGAGGAATATTATCAACATTACAGTGGGTTATAGAGAACAGACACAATTTAATATTTGCCTTTGACTGTATTTTACCTCCTGAAACTATACATTCTGGGAAATGATTATGAAGACATGATGTCTTGTTGAAATTTAATTTCTATTTAGTTTACTGTTGCAACTGTACACTTTCTTTATAATGGAAAAAAGTGTAGAGTAATGGAGACATATACTACCCAAGCCATCACTGCAATCATTTAAAGGAAACATAAAAAATTCAATAAAGCTAGAGGTCAAAATAATATGAAGAGATGTGCTCCAAGCATGTCAAGAATATTGGCATACCGGTGAGCCATGGGGAAATCTTCAGAGATAGTGTGAGATATGAGTGAGATATGAGGCAGGAACTGGAGGAAGGGAAAAGGCACAAACGGCCTGAGAATAGGACACGCGAGGCTTAACCCCACATCACAGAACAGGTGAGCATCCTAGTGGGTTGTGTCCACTGTGCAATCAACCAGAAGTAATCAAACAGGAATTGCTAGAAGGAAATAGGTAGAAAGAGAAAAGAGATCTAATAGGAAGGAAGGAAGAAACTTTACCTCAAAAGGGCCACAGCAAAAAGCTGTGAAATTGATTTCAAAAGAGGTAGACTTTACAAAACAGTAACAGTTGACATGGTAACTCCACCACCTTAAAATAGATGCCAGACATGGTTGAAAAGGCATCTTTTTCTTTGTGTCTCTGTGACATTTTGAACAAAATTTGACATTTCATAGAAGGAAACGTTTGAAAAAAAAAGGAGTTCCCCTGTAATGACATACCAATGCTACTCTTTCTATGGTATTTGTTCAAGCTCCTGCTTAAAATTCTCAGTTAGGTCTAGACTTGTTGCTGTCTGTTTAAAAATTCACTTATTTAGATTTCAATCAGTGACTCCTTTGTTCCCGTTTTGTGATTGTTTCAGCTTGACAATGTTGTTGAGGTAGATCTAGATTTTCAGTATGTCAATACTGAAAATCTAGATCTACCTCAACAACATTGTTACCCATTGACTTTATCAATAACTTGATCTAATTGTCTCGAGTAGCACAAAATAAAGAAGAAATTTGTTTAAAAAATGCATGAAGACATTTAGTTTTTTTCATAATGCCTTGACTGACATTAATTATAAATAGAAAAAGACTCTTAATACACCATAACATAACAACCATGGACAGATCTCAACAACCACTTTTATTTGGGGTGTACTGAATACACTTTAAAGGTATTGTGACATCATTTTTAACATGCTTTTAACACTATTAAAAGTCTTGGCCAACATCCCTCAAATGTGTCTAAAAGAGTGTAACAAGAAAAACTTCACTCTTAGTACTCCATTCCTGGCTTTTTATTACAGTGTTTTTTTGCGCCGTGAAAAATGCTTCCTTTCCCCCCTTTCCTGTCAATCATTGCTCCGCTCCTCCTCCAAACCTCCTCCTCCTCCAGCCATACGCTCACAGCGGCGTCGGAGAATTAAGCCGGGAGCGACAGGCGAAGCATGCACGGAAAAGCAGCACGGCGAACCACAGCAAACAATCATAAAAATAAAGGCATGCAAGCAGCAGTGTCACCTTATCTTAAGTCCAGTCAGTGGCCGCGGGTCTTCTTAGCAGTTTTCCTCCGGTGATTAGAACAAAAGAGGCTCTAAACATGGTTCCGCGTTAAATCGACGCAGAGCCTACACCGTAGGGTTCAGCGTACGGTGCGCGTCGCCGCGTAACCCTACGCCGTAGGCTCTGCGTCGGTGTAACGCGGAACCATAAATCAGCCTTTATGGTGCGCTGGAGAGGAGCGGAGGCAGGGAGCTGGGTGGAGGGGGCGGTGATTTAGCGGATCGTTACGTAACGATCCGCCACCAAACCACATGCGCCGTTTTTGCATAGTTATGCGGAAAATCCCAGAAAGCACACAATACACTGAATGTTAAAAGTTCGTTGTTTTTTGGGTGTAATTGATGTCAAGACACCCAACAAAACACAAAAAATCAAGGTAAATGTGTTTTTTATGTCACAATCCCTTTAATTACACATTATTCATTATTACAGTATTAAACCAATGTTTTTGTCTCAATTTTATCTTTGTTTGCGCTGGTCTGATGATAACACTTATTTTATTTAAGTCTTATTTTGGGGTTAAATGAAACTTACTCCCAGGAGCAGGTGTCAGAAGAAGAATCTGAATCAGAATGACGTTTATTTGGCCAGGTCAGGTCAGACAAGACATGGAATTTGATTCGGTTGTTATCGCTCACTCTACAGTAAATAGGTAAATAGGTAATAGACAGATGACAGCTTTTATTAACATATATACCATTTTTAAAAAGTGAAAGGTACAGCAGAATGAGGTAGCTAATTCTGAGATCACCTGCAGTCAGAGAAGACTGTCATGACCATTTTGAGATAAGCAGAGCGAAAAATTAAGGCTGAGATAATTTGGTATGTTGCCAAACTGGTGTACCCTGAAATTCCAATTAATGTTAGATGTGAAATTTACATTTTAATTGACATTTTACCGGGTTTGGTTTTGCTGTTAGGTATGATTTTCGATCTCATCTGTCAAAACTTTAGAGAACAAGAGACTGGAACTGAGAGTCAAGAGGAGGATGATGAAGAGGCTCCAGAGAGCCTCTTGAACATGTTATCATGATGACATGAAGTCCAGCTGTGGGAACTCAACTGTGCAGCTGAACTCAAGTGGAACAAAGCAGATGAAAACCTTTTTGTAATTGGACTGCTCTTGTGGTAATTCCATCTCGAGTGAGAAGTGAGTAAATTAACTACTTTCGATGTTAAATAACATCACTGGCAACAATAACGGCAAAGGAAAGAACTCCCTGAGATTTTTTACTTATAGGAAGATATAGGAGTTTATAGGTGTAGGAATAGTTGCAGCAAGTGACGATCAGACATGACATCTCTATCATTCAGTCATATTTGGGAGAGTGTACCTTTGCCAGCTGGTGTTTTCATAAAGTGGACAGGCATAGGTGACAAATTGCAGCTTTAAATTTGAGAAATATTATTCTATTTTTAAATAAAAAAAATCCATTGACAAAAATTTTAAAGAGAAAATAATGTAACTTTCCTCATATATAAATAAATAAATATATAAATACACAGCCACAAACAAATGTGTGCTTATCTTTATGACTCTGCATACCATGTAGCATTCATTTTCCTGTGTCTGCAGCAAGCCGCTCAGCTATCTGCTCCAGTGGGACAATACGCAAAGACAAATCTTGCACTTAGACTAGAAGTTCTCTAAAATGCAGCGGCATGAGAAGATATAACAATACACCTGCAAATCTTTCTCTCCAGAGGTTTTTGGAAAATAGGACAACAGTTCAAGGAACCATTGTAATGAGGCTCATATCATTTATAACTGGTTCTCTCTGTGGTTATCTCAAGCCCCACTCACTTAATATCAGGTATTCCTGCTGCTGTTATGAAACTGGCAAAGTTACCTAAGATTATACTGTCTCTAATGATAACTGCACACCATTTTCACTTTTAAAGAGTATATACTGAAAAAAGACAAAAGAGATACCATGCTATGTTCTAAGCCATGATGCTGATATGAACGTTATGCATTTTTCTCATAAACCAAAGTAATGCATTTCATCAGTAATAATAAACCCAACAGCTGACAATCTACTCTGATGCATGAGAAATTATAGGTTTTGTTATGTGGTTTCATTATCTGAGCATTATGTGTTATGTGGTTTCATGTGTTCATGTGCATACCTAAGAAAGTGTTTATCCCTTGTTAATAGTCAGTGAACTGTATCATTTATAATTTCTGGTGCATCTGATGATTGTGTGATATGGATGGATGGAGTCATCATATACATCAGTTCAATTAATGCCTAATAAGTCTCCTATTGTGTATTCAAAGCAAAACTATGGAAGCGCACGTTACTTGTGGGTAAGGAAATGACAAAAATTATATATAGAAAATAAGCTGTTCTCCCCATGGTCAACCCATGTTTTTTATTCAAATGTACACAGTAGAGAAATACTTCTTTTCCTTTCCTCTTGCAAAAGAAAAGATCAGCCGTTGTGTGTTGGCCCAAGAGTAGAGTTATAGAGAGAAATTTCACTTCTTGCCTGACAAACTGATGGATTGACATTGTGCAGCGTCTTCTTTTTCGTGCCGTGAACCGTGACATGAAGCCTGAAGCCAGAGATTTAGCAACAAACCTTCTTCTGGCGGACATCCGTGACTGGACAAGTTCAACAGTGCTTTTAAATGGTTTGATGAGCTGTTTTCTGTATGGTTTCAGTTGTCTTATTGATATATGTCACAAATTTATGAAATATTATATTCTTGTATACAGGGAGGGATGATACATTTTTAAACACTATGATTTGTTTGATTTGATTCCATGCAGTCTAATACAGTTCTACAGTTCAGTTTCCCAGACTTTACCTCGAAAGGCATCAGAATGATAATGAGATTTGCTCTAAATCTAAAGTGGTTTGGACCCCTCCTGTAGCTTCAAGGGTTGATCAACAGACAAAAGTCTTCATTGTTGGCTACTAAATAGGTATCCACATCTATTTTGAAATGCTTGATCCATTTCAAAGGTATAACAAAACATTGAAAGACATCCTGTAAAGGTCACTCTCTGTTGTGACTGTTGAAAATACCAATCTAATGCCTAGTTTGAAAACATGATTACTCATCTCTCTTGTTTGCTGTGT